>NC_056731.1:89529767-89584767 GCF_019279795.1 Protopterus annectens
CATGATGCATATGATCTTCCTTTTTCTTAGAACACCTGTATTTTTGACTCAACAGGAATATATATCATTAGGGCTCTCTTTAAGGTTAACTTATTTTTCTAACATACACTACTGCCTCCTTTTTTGCTATGTGTTTGCTCTCTATCTCAGAGTGACCAAAACCAATTATTTTTTCTTCTCCAGGCTGCTGCCACTCTGCATAGAATGTATCTTCAGTTTTATGTTTTGTGTTTCTCACTTACAGAAACTTTCTATGTCGTATCCACTTATTTTTTGCTGTCATTGCCCCCCCCCCCCGCAAGACATTGGTCAGTGGCTGTACTGTTGATACCCAGTCAGACCATTTGTTCTGTAGGCACAGGAGCTTAGCATTCCTGGGCTGGGTGAGAGCACTGTCACTCATTCTTTACCACCTTTGAACGTAGATCAGCCATTTGTTCCCAGACAAATGTCTTGTGATAAGGAGTGGACCAGCTTGCTTGTCCTAGGGAGTGACCTATCTCTCCTCATCCTCAGCATACATTCTAACATCATTCCCTTAAAATGGTTAATCCACTCTTCTAGTCTCCTAAGGGGAAGCAAACGTCCACATACTGAATTCCCCTTGGCTGACCATTACACAGCACTGTGACTGCACAGGCTGAACTGGCTGTGACTTCACTCGGTAACACATGGCACTCTCAGTATGTCTCACCCTTATGATGGTCCAACACCCCTCTCCTCACCAAGGTAAGTGAGCTGGCAATGTCTGCTCACTCCTATCCTACTCAGCCAGCTTCTACTTGGGTTCCCTGAGGTTTTAATGCATGTATTCCTGCCTATGTATTTCATAATTAAATGCAGCCATAGAAAACTCCATGTTTATTTCTTGGGAGAAGCGCAAAAAGATCACATACAAATTTGTGGTCATATATCCCCGCATGGGATTTGACACAAGTACACATTGTGACTGGTTTGACAACACAGTTAATTAGCAGTCATGTAGAAGGAGGCAACTAAAGAGGGATGCAAGGATGTAGCTGCTAATAATTTGCCCAGTCCAAGGGAAGAGAGCTAGAGTCCCACAGAATCAGCTCCTTCTGGACTGCTGAATTTATAGTAGGGAGTCTGAGAGAAAAAGTCAACCAAAGATTGAACAGTAATCTAGCTGAGATGTGGGTATAGAGAAGTTTAGACTCACATTGGATCAAGTGTAGCAAACATTGCACCATGTTTCCTGCCCAGTCAGAGAATATTAGGAAAATGGTGAAAATCTCCTAACTCAGGAAGGATGACAGATGTGATCCCTAGCTCCCCTCTCCATGTCTCAGAAATAAAATGGCAACAGGCCACTGAGGCTTGATACACCTAGGGAGGGTGAAGGAGACAAAAGATCATAAATCATATGCTAGATGATGGCCTTGTGGCACAGAGGGATAAAGCCCTTAATGTGCCTCATACAACCAATGTTAGACTTGTTGCACAGGTGCTGGAATAGACTGGGGGGGGGGGCATTGCTGCCTTGCACATCCTGGATGGAAGAAGGCAGCCTAGGCTCACTGCACTAGTAGTGTTTGAAGATGGGAGGGTGCACAGCCCTGTGACTGGTACACTGCTTGACTGAGAGATTGCAGATGTACAGAAGCATTCATACACCTCCCAAAGGTAAAAATTGCAAGGCTGCTGTAAGGTTGTAGATGGCTAGCTGCAGTATATTCACCATCACAAATATGGCAGTACACCAGTACCCTTAATCTTCTCACCAGTTCTGAACAAGGGTCATACTGAAATGGGGGAGATGAGGGAGATGCAGTAGATGCAGTGAAGAAGGAAAGGAGATGGTTGCAGCTGCTGGACGGCTGCAGAGAGGAGGTGGAAAAAATAAACTAGAAGGAATGTGTCATATACAGGGGGCAGGAAAGTGTCATATACAGGGAGCAGGAAAGTGTCATATACAGGGGGCAGGAATGTGTCATATACAGGGAGCAGGAAAGTGTCATATACAGGGGGCAGGAATGTATCATATATAGGGGGCAGAAATGTGGCATATACAGGGGGCAGGAATGTGTCATATACAGGGAGCAGGAAAGTGTCATATACAGGGGCAGGAATGTGTCATGTACAGGGGGCAGGAATGTGTCATATACAGGGGGCAGGAATGTGTCATATACAGGGACCTGGAATGTGTCATATACAGAGGGCAGGAATGTGTCATATACAGGGGCCTGGAATGTGTCATATACAGGGAGCAGGAAAGTGTCATATACAGGGAGCAGGAAAGTGTCATATACAGGGGGCAGGAATGTGTCATATACAAGGGGCAGGAATGTGTCATATACAGGGGGCAGGAATGTGTCATATACAGGAGGCAGAAATGTGTCATATACAGGGGCCTGGAATGTGTCATAAACAGGAGGCAGAAATGTGTCATATACAGGGGGCAGGAAAGCAGTAGGTGCACAACAGTCTGCAAGTTGGTGTACAATTCTAATTACGCAGCTGGTGCAGCATTTCATATACTTTAGGTGATTTTCCTGAGGACTGTATCTTAAGTGCTATAATAAGAGTGCCACAAGTATGCTTTGCTTTTTCTCCCTGTGCCACAATACCTGTAATAAAACAATCTGCATCCATCACTCTTCAGTTAAATGGTAGTGTAGCTGACTTGTTACATCTCAGTGTGCTTTCACAGAGCTTTGAAAAAGGTAGCAACAGCCAGCAAAATGAACAAATGACCCAGATACTGGACCTCACCTCTTCTCTTACTAATTATTGCTTTAAAAGCAAATTAAGCAAAACAAATAAAACATTTGCAATATTTGCCCAATATGATACAATAAGGCAGATTGGGTTCTTAAACTGTGAACTTCACTTCGGTGTTGTCATCCACTTTGCATGTGTGTTGCAAAAAGTGTGAGTAAGTTAGTCAGCGTATTAAGTCACTGAATGCACCATAAACCCCTTACCAGTATGCTGACAAGATAAGGCTCAATAAAGCACTCACAGCTGGATTCAGACATGGAAAATCAGGCACTTAAGACATAACACATCTGATAAAATGTCTACTTAATTTCCATTACCATTGAGTAACTCTGGTTTTGTTGCTTTGTCTTAGTTTTATATAAAGATAGCCTTAAAACTAGCTGTCAGGCTTGTATTCTCAAAGTATGTTTTGTTCTTATATTATATTCTGACATAAGGTTCCCATTGACATCTAAGCTGTGATTCATGCATGAGGGATGCATGCCTAGACAGGAGCTCACTGCATGAGGCAACTTGCAATTAATCGAATATGTATTAGCATTTTCAGGGCATTTCCCATACTGTGAACATGGCGGCTAATGAACAATACATTGCATATTATTTTTATTACTATATAATAATAGAATTTAAATAAATAATAACAATAAATAATAATTTAAGTTAAATGATAATAATTAATTAATATTAATTTAAATAATAATAATAAATAATATATATTTAAATATATTATTATTTTCTTTAAATCCCAACCATGGTCTTTTTCTTACATAAATATTGTGCATATGCTGGCTTACTGCAAGCCAACAAGACAAATGCCAGTTCAGATTTCATATTAGAAGTTGTAGTTTTAAGTCAGCTTATGGGTCAGTGTTTTATGCTGTTTGACAACAAAATATAAGAATGACAGAAAATTTTAGAAAAAAGGTAGTTAAATTCATGTGTCTAAAATAAATATAGCTATGATATAAAGCATATGCCGTCATTGGGTGTATATCACACTGGCATTCATGTTTGGCTGGCTTTAAAAAATCATCAGTTTTTTACTCTTCTTAATCAAATCATGCCAACATTTGTAAATCCTTACATAACCCACAACTAGATATTGCATATTCATGTATTATACCCAACATATACTGATCATGTGGTCCTATGCTAAATGTCACCAGTTATCTCCAAGACACAGACACGAGTAAACATGTATGCACACATACACACACTCGCATGCATACACACCCATGCACACATGGGAAAATATGCACACACCCTCACACACATGCATATGCACATGTACTACACACATACAGACACACACGCACACACACACACACACACACACACACACACACACATATTCCTGAAATGTAAAATAACTTAAACTGCTTGGGATATGATGCTGGCACAAGACACTGGACTGCAAAAGTGTCCAGAGTCCAGACAATGGCAGCATATAAAAGAACCATCCTTACCTTCCATCACTTAACAAACAATTTTTTACAAGACTTGGATTTGTTCAATCTGCTATGAGGTGTAGATGTTGACAGAGCTGTAATTAATGTATTGTGTTTTGATAGAAAGACATCAAAATAGTTTGTTCTTGAACCCTGGAATTAGTCTATAACTTCATGTATGGTCATTCTAACTGTACTTACATTAGTGGCATACCCTACAACAGTACCTCCCTTAATTTCTATCTCTAATATTATATATGTTGTTGCATCTTTCGGCTTTTCCTGGTTAGGGGTTGCCACAGCGGAATTCCGGTCTGCTAATGATTGGTAGTTGATTTTTACGTGCCAAGTTACCAGCCCTGATGCACAACCTTCAACGAAGGTATGCCCATTCACGCATGTCTCCACGCAGAAGACGCTGTAGCTGAGAATTGAACCGGACAGCGTCTTACTGTGAGGCGACAACGCTACCTATATATATAATTATATATATATATATATATATATATATATATATATATAATTGTATATTGTGACATACAGGAATGTGATAAAAGTGGCATTACTAATATTCTGTTTTCCATTATCTTATTAATTAGTTGACCTAACTTACTATGACAGCAGCAATGCAAAATGTGTAATGTAGAAACCATACTGGTTTCTGTTGACTGTCTTCTTAAATCATACTTTTTTATTGTATCCTAACTATTCCTGTGTTTTTAGTGAGCTCTTTTATTATATAAATTATTTTTTATTTTTATTTTTTTCAAATTGATATGTGTTCACATTCTAGGCTGAGACTGACACTGGTCCAATAGGATCAGTGCTCTTCCCGAGTTAATACATTCTACAAATAAATAAATATACGCTATAGATGAAAGGTCTTTAATGTGTTTCTAATTATCTAGATTAATTAGTGACACTGGAATTATTCTTTTAACAAAGGCAGACATGCTCTAATTTTTTGTGTGTTTTAATGTCACTATTCAACAGGATGCATTGACAATGAATGGATATGTGCACATTTATAAGATCTATTAAGTTTATTTCATTTACTTCAGATGCATTGTTTAACACAGTTGCTCATGCACTCAGTTTATATGGTGTGCAGCCATTTCCATTAATAAATCTGAAAGATGTGCCTCATGGGACCTAGTTTGTTTTTAATTACATAGCTGATGCTCAGTGATTACTTACCAGTAAAATGCCATCTTATTTTAGTCTGACTGGAAAATGCCAACAGGCCTGGCACCACTTATTGCTACATTTTTATTAAATCAGTTTCCTGCCATGTGGCATTAGTAGTGATATTGTACAGGCTGTGGATAATGCCTGGCATTGACTGTAATGTCTACTCCAGCTTGTCATACTGTGCTATTCTGATATCTATGTAAGACCTGGACCATTTCCAGAGAATTAGGTGCTTTATATTCTGAATAATATAAAGGGCAAGATATGTCACTCAACTGAAATCAAACCTGCTGCTATGCATTTCCTGCACTGGCTTGTAGCTCGTACAAAAAAAAAAAAAAGACTCGTTAAAGGAGAAGTGAGGTTAGCAATTTCCTGAAAAACTACACAACATGTTCTCTTAGCACATTGCTGTACTATATGTATTGGAAATTATATCCGGAAAACACTGCAATAAGAACTTTCACTTCCTCAGATGATTCAAATCATGACATGCATTTGATAAAGCAGTCTTTCTAAAAAGGTGATTTCAAAACTCAACAGAAGAGGAAGCCACCCAAAGAAAGAAAAAGAAGAAAAAACAATTTCTGGCCTTATTTCATATGAACACATGACACAAAATTTTAACAGATGACTGCAGGAATTTTGCTAAGTCTTATTGTGGTATAACATTTTGAGTAAACAACTGCAGGAATAACAGATGTCTTTGTACAAACAGCATATGGTTCAATTGTTCCATGTTATATTTAATAATTTATCTGTAGTAAGGCAATACACAGCTATACAATCGTATGTATAACAAAAGCATAACTTGATAGGAAACTGAAAAAAAAGTATGAAAACATTTTGTTCCCAGAATTTTATTTTGAAACCAAAACTTGCAACAGAAGTTTGCCTCGAGTCACTTTCACATGACAAAACAGGACTTTACTTACTTTTGGTTGAACAGGTTAGTCCCAGTAGGCATGGCTTATTTTTCAGGGGACACCCAAATAGGTGCTCACAATGTTTACTAGGGAAAATGTGTTTAGGACACTGTGGAAGTTCCAATGCTCAGCCCTAATTGGGGTAACTGAATGGTATGACACTAATATGGAGAAGAAAGAATTTGCTAGGGAAGGAATTTGTGACCAGAATTTGGAGATTATGGGACAATATAATGATGATGTTCTTCTATCAATTGTCTTAAAGAAATAGTTGCTGGACAACACTGAGTTACTCGAAATGGCAGGTGCTACATAACTTGTGGATGAAGCTGCATTGCCTGGGATGTTATAACAGAGGAAAAAAGATTTGACCACATAAGAATTCAACTGAGATGTGTCGTGCTGAAGTATCTACTGTTGTAAAAGCCCAAGAAGGAGTTTAGAGCTTAATCTCAGGACTAAGAAAGGATTATGTTATTTCTGCAGATGTGCAAATAAGGAAAGGAAGCAGTAATACAGAAAGACCAAAAAAAAAAAATGATGATATGTCCAGAAATAAAGAAATGCTAAAATTGGACAAAATATGGTGACAGCAAACCAAATGGTTCTTAACTAGGAAAAGGGAAATAAAGGCAGAAACTTGTAAAGGCATAGGTTCATACTAGGCTATCCAGAACCAGAGGTGAAAATCAAACCATGTACTTTAAATCTGTGAGATAAAGACCCTAGCCATAATGCAAACCCCTCTCTGTCTGTACCTTTTATGGAAAAGAGAGATACTTTCCTATAGTATTGTAAATGCAAACTAAGAGGTTTCCCAGTACAATTTTTGACTGCTGTGTCTTCTGTGAAAAGCTTGTATATTCTCTTTATGTTCACATAATTTTTCTTTACATACTCTGGTTTCCTCCCACCTCACAAAGGCATACTGTAGGCAGAATGGTTTATTTAAATTGTCTTTAAGTATGCACACAGAAGAAAGGCCTGGCAATCTACTGTCATTGTCTATGTGTCTAGCAAACTCAGTGGATTGCAGCAGTTGTTGCTTTAGGAGTCTGATGCGAGTTGTATGAGTGGATGGATAAATGTAAATGTACATGACATTATGCTGTATTATCCCTGTGTGATATAACTTTTGAATCATTTGAATTGGCAGCCAAGTTTGCTGAAAATTGTTAAAGGAAAACTTGACTGTATTCGGTGAAAAATACATACTGACAAAGCTAAGTTTCCAAGCAAAAGTGAAAATATTTATTCAATTCAGAACTGATGATATTGACATAAAATAAATTGAAACATATCTAGAACGATACTGTTGAAATATGTATGAAATCAGACATGAAGTGAAAGGAATATATAGCCTTCGGTGGGAAGTCTGGTGGCAGTGAAATGCAACAGATTATGTCATATAAGCCCAGTGTGTTGATTATTAAGTGAAAACATTCAGGTAAAATTCACCACTGGCTTCTGCTGATGATCTGCTATGACAGAGGCTGCTTAATAAATCAGTGGTCAAAAAAGTGTACTAGTTTTCAAAATGTGGAGAAAATGAGATGCATGCAAAGACAGGAAACTCAATCTTAATAAATATAAAAAGAGTATAAAAGAGAGAGAGAGTCACTTCTGGTTTTACTGCATACAACATTTAATGACTCAGAAAGAGATATGGAGGAATATAGATTATGAGAATGTGATGAGTATGTAGAAAACCTGACAGTGCATAGTATGCACAATGGCTTGACGTTACATGAAACTGCTGAGGAGCAGAAAAGATATGAATAACTACTAAACAGGTAAAGCAGAGTAATAATTTTAAATAGCTCACATAAGAAAAAGGTGCAATTGGGAAGGAGACAAGAAAAAAGCAAGAGACAAGGTCCCCAAAAATATGAAAGAAAAAGGGAAATAAAATGCCCCCTTTGATATGCATCTGTCCAGACACATAAAACAACAGACATGCCATAATAAAAAGGTACAAGACTTAAACAACATGTTTTACATGTACTGACTCAAAGCCCTGTCACTATACTCAGTACCCTACAGACTGCTAAGAGGTGACCTGTGTCTGGCATACAAGGCATCCTCTGTCTCAATACTGATGGATGTACTACACATCAGCAAGTCAAATAACATCAGAATTACTCAGTCTAGGGTCTGAACATCTTCTGTAACATCAACAGAATAGTTTATGAGGACAGGTATATCTTACAGAGGATACCACTGCTATGGAACAGACTCCCCAGCCACATCAAACAAAGTTCATCCCTGTCCATATTCAAGTGCTTCTTGGATCTGTGGATGGGAAACAGAAAATTTACCCACAACTGCCCACTGTGCTACTAATAGACAGATGCAGCTCCTAAATGCTTTACCCCATGCATGGATCCCATCGAATTACATATGGTATGATCCATGTAATATATAATTACCATACATGGAATCAATAAAGCTAATCTATAACCAAATGGGATAGGTTAATTTGTGCACAAAAAGAGAAATTGGTTAGGCTTAAAATGGCCCGCAAGGGCAGCTAGCCTAGAACTTAGCTATGAACCTATGAAAAGTAAAAATATTACATAATATCTTTTATCAGAATATAAAAATAGTACAAACAGTGGATTAGAAACCAGATTTATAAAGGAAACAGTATGAGCTTTTGTGGCCAGGGCTGAAGAATGATCTATAAGCAAAGATGCATGTTCAGGGATTGCTATGTTAATATAAGACAAAAAAAAATCAGGTAATGTTTGTTATGGCTGCAAATAAAAAAGATATTTAGCAGAACATTATAGCAATAACCCACGCCTGGGTGTGGGTAATGCTAAATTTACCCACAGTTGGCGTGGTTTGGTCCCGAGGGCGAAGCCCGAGAGACCAAACAAAGCCAACCGTGGGTAAATTTAGCATTACCCACACCCAGAAGTGGGTTATTGCTATTATACCATGACATTATTTAAGAAAAGAAACTATTACTTTTCTTAAATAATGGCATAGTATAATGCCTGTTTACTGCCCTTCCGCAGATGTCTGGCATCCGCGGCAGTTCTGATGTACTGCGCGCCTGCGCAGTACATCAGAGCTGTGGGCAAAAGCAACGGAGAAAGCAAGATCTCCGTTGCTTATTTTAAAACTGTCTCGCTATGTTAAACTCATTTAACATAGCGAGACACTAAAAAAAGCAACGGAGATCTTGCTTTCTCCGTTGCTTTTTTTTTAAACACTGTCTCGCTATGTTAAATGGGTTTAACATAGCGAGACAGCTTTAAAATAAGCAACGGAGATCTACGTTGCTTATTTTAAAGCTGTCTCGCTATGTTAAACCGGCAACCGGACCTTTTTCCATTAGTATAACTCGATTTACAACGGGCACGCTGGCCAATCAGCGTGCACGTTTTGGGGGGATCATGGTATAACTGACAATAAGACACACTGACAAAGAATATGTAAAATGTAAACAAATTCTAAAATAACTAGGAAAAGATGTGAATATGTATTTACAATAAAAGAAAAATAAGATGGGATTGATTTAATTGCATGCACAAATGCAATAAAGGATGTTAATGGAGGAAAGTATATGGTAGATTTCTTTGAACACTGCTCTGTTTAGGAAACTTGGCAATAATGAAGAAAAAATATAAATACTGAAGATTTTTACCCGTTCGATTCTCGGCTGGAGTGCGGGAAGTGACTTCTGTGTGGAGTCTGCATGTCCTCCCCGCAGTTGGCTGGGCATTTGAAAGACATGCGTAAATGGGCATGCCTTCGTTGAAGGTTGAACGTTGAGGTGGCACCTCGGCGTTCATTAAAATCTACTGCCAATCATTAGCGGACCGGAGTTCCGCTGTGGTGACCCCTAACCGGGAAAAGCCAAAAGACAACAACAACATGGAAATAAACTGACAGTCAAATATTAAAATAGGAATTAGAGTTGCTATGGCCAGAACATAAACTTATAAGGTTCTTTGATATAAAATTGGTCTCTCAAAGAAAATTATAAAAAATGAATGACTGAAAGTTGAACAGGATATTATGAGAGAAAAGTAGTGCATAAAATACAACATTCATATGAATACATGGTAAAAAGAAAAATATAGAATGTTATAAAAAGAAAAACAAATATATGAAAGATTAAAGAAAGAAAAAAGAATGTGATATAAAAGCAACTGTTTTTAAAGGGAAGGAAAGAGGAACTAAATCCTTATGAGAGAAAAGGAGATGGCAGAAGGAAGTGTAATGGCAAAACTGAAAAATGAAGAATGGAAATGTTTATGTATAAAAAAGGAGGAGCAAATAGTATAGATAGTAATGTTAGAAAGTTGTATAAAGGGGAGGAAATGTAGTTATTAAAGGGTCTGTAAAAATACAGAACTAAAAAGAAGAAATTCAACATAAAATGACAGCAAAAAATATAGAGAATTAAGGCAAATGAATTACAGGGAATAACAGTATAGTTTAATGTTATAAAAATATGTCAATGAAATAAACAAAAAAAAAACAAAGGTTCTAAATGAGTGGTTAACAAGAAAAAAAAGAGAAAAAAGTGTGCAATACTGTAATTACGTTCACACAGTAAAAGTGAAAATAACACAGTAGGAACTATAGAGTGATAGCCTTGTTTAATGCAGACTGAAAAAGTCTGATTAAAATAATGCAGATTAGATTATCAAATACTATGGGAGAGTTGGAAGTCTTGCTGTACTCCATGAAATGGGCTATCTGAATCATTCAGTACATCTCGTATAAAGTCACATTTTTTTCAACTAAGCTAAATTATTTTGAGGAGGGGTTTGAGACAAAAATATGCAAAGGTGTTCTGCAGAGAGGAATGATGGAACATATTGGAAATAAATAAATAAAATAAATAAAAATTTACCTTATTATAAAAGAAGTGACAAAGTGATTGAAGAGATTAGCTATAATTTGTGGCAATTTAAAAAAAAAAACTATTGCCTTGCGATAGGAACGTTGGAGTCTGAGGTCTTATATTTTCAATATGTTGCCATTATACTGATTAAGCATCAGATTGATGAGATTTGTGAGAAGGTAATGAAAACTGCTGGGCAAGTGCAGCATGGAAAACAGCAGTTAGTTGTAGTGGAAGACAAAATTATTAGAAAAAAAATTAAAACTGAGTACTAGAAGGAGATGAATATTCAGACTTGGAATATGTAAAATCAAAGATGGCAGAAGACAGACATATCTAAGAATTCACGCTGTACTTAAAATGCTATGCCATTGCTGTTGACTGAACTTGATAAAAATGTGGGAATCACAGAGTTATACTAATTCAGTCTGTGTCACATCATGAAGAGGACTGAGTTCTATTAAGTTGTAGCACTGAAAAGGCACCTTACAGAGCTTATGAAAACTTTTGATACCATGCCAAACGCTATGCGGTCTTGAGATACCGATGATACCAACCAGTTCTTGTCAAAAAAAACAATGTCTGCAATTTGTATTATATAAAATCCAAGATTTAATGTAAAACCAGAAACTGACAAACAAAGTTAAGCACTTTCACCTGTTCCAACCACGGGCTTCATCAGAACTAATGTTATACTTCAGTAACAGTTACAATTTAAATAGCTTCATTGGCGCCAAAAAATGACGATATTTAAAGCTACAAATCCAAAATAATTAAGAGCGTACATATCTGAGACATTCTGCCAGTTTAACCAATAAAAACATCTTGAACATTTGTAAATATCTAAAATGTTAGGTACCTAAAAATATAAATATAAAATTGCTAATTAAGCATATTTAACAAAGGTTTTATAGAAATAAAGTCATTAAGACCTGGGGGGGGGGGGGTAGACGCATCTGTAAACAGTTGCCACCACAGTTCTTTATAAGATAGCACACCTTTATAATTTCCCCCTTTCAGGTCAATTTTAATATTGTCCAAAATAGCAAATGTGAAATGGTGATTGTCCCCCAATATTTTAATGTGCCTGTATAATGCGTTTTTTTCATCTTTCTTTTTAATACAGTACATATGATCATAAATACGCTTATTAAACTGCCTTTTGGTCTTTCCGATATAGAAAGCCGAACAAGTGGAACATTTAGCTAAATATACTATAAGTTTAGACTTGCAATTCCCTTGTCTAAACCTAATATAAGACCTGTTCACATTATCTAGTCTTAAACCATCACTCAAATTTATAGTGTGACACCAATTACAACTTCTACATTTACTAGTGTGTTTTACAGAAAAATTGTTAACCATTGGGCCCCTTTTCAAATATTTCTTAATATTGGGCCCCATTTTGTTAACAAAATGAGGATGATGACCTACTATATTTGCTACATCATTATCAGCCAAAATTATGTTCCAATTACTGTTCAATATTTCTTTAATCTTAAACATATAAGGACCATACTCCAGGACACAGGCTCTATTGTAGTTTATTGCTGAATCAGCTCGCCTATCCATATATGAAATACCTAAATTAGTATGATTATGACCTAATAAAGGGGTATATTTTTTCCCCCATTCACCTATAACTTGCTTGCTTACCTTAAGCATCATATTTGTATCATAACCTCTATCTCTAAATAGAGATGAAATGTAAGCTGTTTCCGTCAACATATCCGAGTATGAAGAAGTCATCCTGACAGCTCAGATAAGTTGTCCCTTTTATATATTTCTTAACGTTTTTTAGGATGATTACTGGTAAATTCCAGGTAACTATTAGAAAATGTGGTCTTCCTATGTATTCTGGATAGAAATTGCTTTTTGTCTTTAAATACATAGGTGTCAAGATACGCTAAACCCTCCTGACTATAGGATGAAGTAAATTTTGAATAGTTACTACTAAAATTAATGTAATCCAGAAATGTAATAAAAATATCTTTACTACCTTTCCACAAGATGTAAATATCATCCAAAAAATGTGAATAATATTTAATATATTTGAAGAATTCGCTCTGGAACACGGTAGACTCCTCCCAATCCAGCATAACCAGGTTCGCAAAAATGGGGGCACAAGCAGCCCCCATTGCTACGCCCCTGGTATGCCTGAAAAAATTCACCTTCATAAAAGATGTAATTGTTTTCCAAAACTATACTCATCATGTCTATAATGAGACAGGCTTTATCCCAATCAAGGTCAGCATATTTTCTGATGCTATTAGCAAATGCATTTAACCCCTATTCTTTAGGTATACATGAAAATAAATCAGTTACGTCAATGCTGACAAATAACAATTCGTTCTTATATAGATGAATAGGATAATTCTTCAGAAATTCCCATGAATCCTTAACTAGGTGAGGAATTTTGCTGTAAATAGGTTTCAGCATAGTGTCTACAGCTACCCCTAGAGGGAAAGTCTTTGATTTGCTTCCAGAGATGATGGGTCTAAATGGTGGATTGCCAATATTTTTGTGAATTTTAGGAATTTCTACCAGAGAAGCTGCCAGCGGATAATCCACCTTCAAATAATCATACGTGTCATTGGTAATACATCTATCAATCAAAAATTCCTCTAAATGCATATTAATTCTTCTATATGCCAAATTAATTTCATTTAAGGAAATAACCTCATAGTTCCTGAAGCATGTAGACTATCATACATTTTGAATGCATATACCATGTTATCATATATCACTATGCCCCCACATTTGTCAGGTTTCATTACACAAATTGTTTTGTCATTTCTCATGGTTGGTCTCTGGTTGGTATCATCGGTATCTCAAGACCGCATAGCGTTTGGCGTGGTATCAAAAGTTTTCATTAGTTCTGTTGTTTTCGACGAACGCCAAACAGTTTACTTTTTATTGAGAACCTTACAGAGCTTGACAACTTATTTATGTTGAAAATGACAGCTCTACAGCTACATTTCATCAAATAATGTAGATTTTAGAGACTATTACAGAAGACAGAAGGTGGTGACTGAAATGCAGATTACCTTTTTATTCTGCTACACTGATGGTGTTTTGAATTGGTGATATGGTAACATTTATAAGTACAAGGGAGATAATAATTAAGATAAAGATAAGTTCAACTTTAGTATCCTATGGGGCCACTATAATGGCTTAGATCACTATTTCTAATGTGGTGGTGGGTGTCACTGGCAGGTCAACCAAGTTGGAAAATGAATGTAAGGAAGAAGAAAACTCAAATGCAAATGGGAGAGTGTTTTAGTTGGAAAAAAGTAACCAAGTTTCCCTACCCATTTAAATTATGTTTATAGGTTCATAGGTTCATAGGTTGGTACTAGGCTATCGGCCCTAGGGCCTATACAAGCCTAGCCATAATAATTCCATGGCTATTTCTTCCCACAGTATTTACTTCCCTATAGTGATCTCTTCTGTCTGCTTAAATTATATTCCTGACAGTCTACTGCATATCTTTGAGCCTTATGAGTATTAAACTGTAGCTTGTTATTAAGTGAAGCATTCTTCCAAGACGGTAGATGCATAGATGCATTAGTAACACAGAGGTTCCTTTTATGTTGAGTTTTATTCAAGTTTGATCTCTGCCACATTGTTTGTATGTCTAAAGTCATGTTTTATGAATAATTATAAAAAATAAATGAATGTTAATAAGGAAAAGAATATCTGGAATAAAAGTAATTTTCCCAATGAAATGCCTTGTGACTGACATGTAGTTGAAGCTGATCCAGGTAGCTGCCCCACCTGCAGAACATGTTACTATACTGACATATGGGATCAGGAAAATGATAGTTGCAGTCTAAGTTGATGGGATGTTTTCCGCAGAGTTGGTCATGTTGTTAAGAGGTACACCAAAGGTAAGGTTGCCCATTCACATCATGGGGAAAGACATAATTTTAAGTAATATATTCCTTCTCAGATGTGTTGGGTACTTGTACATAAACCTAGGAGAGCACACTTTAATAGATATGGCATTTGAAATGCACATGGTACTAAAGATGCCAAAAGCTTGCATCAGCAGGATAAATTAAACAATAGAGATCTCCATGTACCTTTATCCAGTATTTCATAATGTTATCAGTTAGAGCTTAATATGCAATGTACTTGTTAAAAGCAGAAATTGATAGAGTGTATTAGTTATAAGAGTCTGAAGTGCTGAAAAGTCATTAAAGAAGTAAAAAAGGGTATAAGTTGGCAAATGATAATTCTATAGTCAAGCATTAATCAGGCATGTATGGATTTAGCTTAATACAGCTTCTTGCATGTGTACATCAATGCAAATGTTAACATTTCTCTGTAGTAATGAGGTGATATAGTGACCTTTGCCATTACTACATAAGACAACATAGTTAATGATTGTGTGTTCAGATCATGGTACAGAACTGTCATCCATGTATATTTGCAACAGCACACCACCAATGTTATCATATATAATGAATATGTAGCACCATGTAATGGTAGGTATGGGTCTCCTGCAGAATGAGGTTTGTTATGTTGGAGCTGCAGACATGTAACTTTGTCATCTGGCTTTAGTTTGGTGGATTAGTGCTCAGTACAGTGATGATACCACTCACTCAGCTGTGCATCTGAACCCCAAACCTCATATCATGCGTTCCGGCCCCAAAATCCGGACAATACCAAGAAAGGAGGGGGGGTATCCATATTCATCAAGGACACCCACACCTCAAGACTGGTGGCAACGCACGATGCATCAGAGACCATCCAGGTGCAATTAACCATAGGCAAGACTGCTCTGCAAATTGTAGCATGTTACAGGCCACCCTCACAAACTCAGGAAACTCACATGGCCTTCCTGAAAACACTATAGGGGATAAATGTATCACCAAACACCATCATACTAGGTGACTTCAATTACCCTAATATAGACTGGGAACACTACTCAAGCCCAAACACCCTAGCCCAAAAGTTCCTGGAATTCATAAACTCAAATGCCATGGAACAACTAGTCACCATCCCCACAAGAGGAGATAACATACTTGATCTCATCATCACGAACATGGGAGCACAATGTTCAACACCGGAAGTATACCCCTCACTGGTGAGATCAGATCACAAACTAATCTCGCTGGAGGTCCTCATCCCACCCCCACCTGAAATAAAAAAGACCACAGTAAAGAACTTCTCAAAAGCCAACTTCACACTTCTAAAGACTAGTGTGGTCTCCTTTCAGGCCCCCGAGCCATGGAAAACAATACTCAAGCCGCTGAATCACTTACAAACGCCTTCTACCAGCACCTGCAGGACTGCATGGATAAGGCAATCCCAAGCAAAACAAAGACTCTTTGTCCCAAAGGCAAGCGTCCAGTCTGGTGGACCCCAGCCATAAACAAACTCTACAACAAAAGGAGGAAGCTACTACAAGATAGAGCAAAATCCTTAAAAGGTAAGACACCCCTGATCACTATAAGTAAAAAACTAAGAGCTCTCATAAAATCATCCAAAGCAAATTTCGAGAGAAAAATAGCTAAAGACTCAAAAGACAATCATAAGGCCTTCTTTAGCTATGTTAGAAACCTAGGAGGAAACTCCCAGATATGCTCAGAACTAGTTCAAAATGATGTGAAGATTACTGATCCTACAGACATTGCCAACATACTGGCTGACAGGTTCAGTGCAAACTTCTCCCCCCCAAAAGGAGAGATATCTATACCAAATGAGTGCAGCCCCCCAAACATCTCCAGCGCCCAAGTGAGAACTGCTCTCCAAAGCAAAAACACAGCATCCATGGGACCCGATGGTGTCCCCGGCTGTGTGCTCCACGAACTCAATGAGGAATTAAACCCACAGCTAGGACAGCTGTTTAATCAAAGTCTTACCTCTGGATACGCACTCCAGGAGTGGCACTGCAACTGTGGTCCCACTTCACAAAGGTGGTGCCTCCACAGACCCTGGAAATTACCGGCCCATTAGCTTGACAAGCCTTATCTGCAAAGCCATGGAGAGGATCATAATGGACCTCATAAATAAAGACATAGGGAATTTGCAGACTTTGGATCCAACCCAGTTTGGCTTTGTCAAAGGCAGATCATGCCTTTTAAACTTGGTTGACTTTTTCAAACAGTCACCAAAGCCATTGATGAGGGAAAGGCAGTCCATACAGCCTACCTCGATCTGGCTAAGGCCTTCGATACAATACCCCACTCGGGTATCATTGAAAAACTCATCAGCTTAAATGTTAACCCATACATCACAAGATGGGTTGCAAACTGGCTGAGTGACAGAACCCACATGGTCAGAGTTGCTGGCGCCATGTCAGATTCAAAGCCTGTCACAAGTGGTGTCCCACAGGGCTCAGTCCTGGGCCCACTCTTGTTTGGCATCTACTTTTCCCAAGTACAAGCAAACACAGGAGGGTTATGGCTGACAAAGTTTGCAGATGACTGCAAACTGGGCGCCATAGTAGAAAACACATCTGACACAGATATCCTTCAGAAAGGTCTCACAGAAACGGATAACTGGTGCCAGAGCCACGGCCTAAAGTTAAATGCCAAAAATGCATAGTCATACCCTTCAGGAAAAACAAGGTTACCCCTAGCTACCAAATAGGTGGCAATCCACTGAGCACAGAAGAAGTTATCAGGGACCTGGGGACCCAGGTTGATAGTAGTCTGTCATTCGACACCCATGTAGCTAAAGTAGTTAGGAAGTCCTTCTACATTGCCCACCTTATCATGAAGGGATTCTCATCTAGATCAAGGGAGGTCATAGTCTCCCTTTACTCATCACTCATCAGACCAATGATTCAGTACAATGCCCCATTCGAATGTATCTGACCCGACACTTGCAGCAGCTGGAGAGGCCACAAAAGTTCCTCACCAAAAGGATAAAGGGTCTCAAAATCTGTCCTATGCTGCCCGACTGAAAGAACTCCAGCTCTATTCAGTCGCTACCATTGCTCAGAGGTGACCTTTGCCTAACATACAAGGCCATGTCAAACCCAGATTTGATGAATATGCTTCACCTCAAAAATCTAGATCCATCAGAGCCACAAGGGCGGAGACTTAAACCTCGACACGGCTATTAATAGGACGTGCTGGAGAGATAGATTCATCACCCAAAGACTCCCTATGCTGTGGAACAAAATCCCGGTACATGTGAGGCAGAGCACCTCGCTGGCCTTGTTCAAGAGAAATCTTGACCAATGGATGGGAGATCGCAGATATACCCCAGGAATTACCTCAGTGTCACTGCTCGACAGAGGCACAGCAAAATAATGGGTATAGTTCCCCATACTAAAGGGGTGGCGTAAGCCACAAAACAATGGGCTAGGCTTATAAATGCCCTCGGGCAGATAGCCTAGTATGAACCTATGAACCTATGAACCTATGAACTGAGTATACATATGGGTAGATTCAGCTACAAGACATCAACCAACATCTGACCAATGATCCAACTGGCTGTACAAATGCAGTCAAATCCTCAAATGGATAAAGAGAAAACAATAACACTAGCACACCCCTTACCTAAACATACTAGCCAAATAACCATACATCGTTATTGGGTTAATTGAAAAGTCAAAAAACAGTGAATCACTGTTACTGCACTTATAAAAAGCATGCTATCACAGCTTTTCAATATCAAACAGCAACTGACAAGTTGTAGATTGTGGAAATAATGTTCAGCAAGATTCTGCCACATATGTTTTACACACCGCCAAAGATAAGAAAGCCATATGAGTGTATGTCTTACAAGCTTTCTTGTCAAGTGCTAAAACTGTAATTTGCTTGAACAATTAAAATACCGTTTGAACAATGTGAATTTCACCAATATTTGTGTGAGATCATGGTACACCGCTGACTGGGAATTTGCACTTTCCTCACTATAGTGCTATATAATTGGAATATATACATTTTGGGGGATTTGGAAGCTACCAGGGAGCTTCCCCTCTGCAAAAAATAGTTGTACTTTTTTTTTTTTTAATATCCTTTAGAGTCAATGTGTGAACTTATAGTAGTTCAAACATTTAGCATTTGAAAAATTGGCATATGCTTATATGTATTATATATATATAAATATCTACAAACCCACACACACCCACACACACACACACACACACACACACACACACACACACACATATAGCACAATGCCATCTAGAAGACAGTCTAAAGGAGCAGGACACACTTGATACATTCAAATAACATCTGGTTTGCTTCCTTCTGAAATCCAGTTATGCCACACGCTACAGGTACTCTACCACCCTAGTAGAGGCCAACTGACTCATGTTATGGCTAACTATGTGCAACACTAGGGTGGGAGGGTGATGTGTGCTGAAAGCCCTAGCTTCAATTATGATTAATGGGCCAAAAATGATAAAGCAGGAGCAGGACAACAGGCATCAGCTTCACAGGCTCATGTGTTTATACATTAGATTTATAATCAGTGATCTTCAAGAAACCTGGAAATCACCATACCAGTCTGGCATGTTACACACCCAGCTCAGTTAATGTAGACAACATTTGAAAGCAAATGGAGATGGGCAAGTCTGAATGATTTCAACATCTTGGCATCTCTGCATTATAAAATTTTCTCTTCATAAATGCACTGGTAAATATTTTTAAATAAGACTCTGTATTCCATGAATTCTCTTGCTGCTTATATATTTTGAATGAGGGCTTCATTCTGAGAGTTAAAGGCTAGAGTAATATTGCCTTTCAGCAGTCTGCTATTAATGAAAAACATCCTGATTTCCATGCATATAAAACACTGTTAATCTAACAAAATATGTTGTAGTAGTGTCTATGCATTTATATTATCTTATCGAAGTTTCAGAATATCGAATCTGATATGGTCGACACCATAGCATCGAATTCTGGAACATCGAAAGATAAAAAAAATGCCTAAAAACAAAAATAAATAAAAACTTACCTTTGCAAGTTGGGGGGCAAGCCCCCTTGCACCCCCCATGAGGAGGGCTGCGCCTCCCACCCCTACTTAAATATACCAACTCCAAGACTGCACTACATTGAACTAAACGGAAATCTCCCCTTATGGAGATTTCCATTTAAATGTTCAATGTTTTTTGCTTTCGCTAATCTGCTGCCGACAATATCAGCTTTGATATTGACAGCCTTGGCCAAAGTGAAGTATACCCGTGTCTACATAATTTTCTTTATTCTACTTCATCAGTAGATAAGTTTAAGCAAAAAGAGGTATTATATTCTATGTTTAGGCACATGCATGCTTTATACATTGAATATCTGTACCATCTGTAGGTATATACTTAAATATTTGATTGTTTTTGTACTGACATTTTACTTAGTTGTTGCAGGATTGTTAATAAACAAAAAGTGATTGCTAAA
Organism: Protopterus annectens; assembly: GCF_019279795.1. Classification (NCBI taxonomy): domain Eukaryota; kingdom Metazoa; phylum Chordata; order Ceratodontiformes; family Protopteridae; genus Protopterus; species Protopterus annectens. The sequence continues at coordinate 89,550,295 of NC_056731.1, forward strand.
GCTGTCTATATCTTTAATTTGAGATTCTTATCTCATAATTGTTGAATCCAAGACAATTGCTAGCTCCCTCCTATATGGTACACATTTGCCTCAAGACTTGTTTAGTTATAAACCATTTCCAGTACACCATACATATGTTGGTCAAAAATTGCTGTAGTTCATACTAATGCTTTTTTTTTTCCTATTCCATTTGCCTGATGGCTTTCCTTCCTTAACTTATACATTTGTTCCCAAGGCAGAGTTAGAGACCTCTTGTCCATTCATTCCCTGACAGGGGTGAGAGGCAAATGAACAAATACATTCCCCTTTGAAGGTACAGTATACTACTATGGAATGGGTCATCCTGACAGTTATATTGCCTCCTGCTCTGGTTTAGAAACTTAGTACAAAGTGTGTTTACTACTTTGCTGTTGTTTTAGGTGGAGGGGATGTTACTTACATGTGATTTGTAGGTTTTGAAGTTGTGAAGCAAAGTTTCAATATTATGAAATTCAATGTTATGAGTTTTAGACACTATGGGTTTTAGATGTTTTGGTCTCAATGTTCTGAGCTTTAGATGTCATGACCATTAAATGTTTTGAAGGGGGTCTATATATATATATATATATATATATATATATATATATAGAGAGAGAGAGAGAGAGAGAGAGAGATAGATAGATAGATAGATAGATAGATAGATAGATAGATAGATAGATAGATAGATAGATAGAAGATAGATGTAGATATAGATATGGACATAGATATAAATGTGTGTGTTTATGTGACTCTCCTTAGATTGCTGATATAGTTGTGATGGGGAATATGGGCTTTTTCTCACTGATGTATAATCTTAGAGTTAGAATATATAAGTGGCATGGGGGTGAGCTGCAGCCCTTCCACAGGGAGTGCAGAAAAATGTGTTTCATAATTTAATATTCCTAATTATGTTAATGAAAGTGTGATAATTTTCCTAGAATGTTTCATTTTCAAATTTAAGTTTTATTAAAGAACTTTTAATAATAAAGATAATGGTTCTTGATCTGAGTTAGGTGCTGTGAAAGGAAATGAAAGGTTTAAGTCATAATAGAATTTGACAAAGGAAGTACTGCCAGAAATGAAAGGTTTAAGTCATAATAGAATTTGACAAAGGAGGTACTGCCAGCACAGCTTGTTGGAATTCTGTAAATAATTATGTCATTTGTGAATATCAACATGATTCATATGAGATGTTTGTGTTACAAATGTATTAAAGTTGTATGTCATATAAGATGATTTGTACAGACATGGCCTCTGAGTACGCCAAGTTCCACAGAGAAGAAGCATATCCTAGTGGTAGTAGATTATGTTACCAGATACCAAATACCCTGAGGCAGTTGCTCTGTCCTCCATCGAAGCAGAAAAGGTGGCAATTGCTTTGTTAGAGATTTTCAGCAGAGTAGGTTTCCCAAAGAAATACTGATTGATGGAGGTGCCAATTTCATGTCAGACCTGCTGATTTGTCTGTGGAAGCACTGTGGGGTGAAGTATCTAAAGACCACACTGTACCATCCCCAGATAAATGGTCTTGTGGAGAGATTGAATTCTACACTTAAGGCCATGCTATGGGCATTTGCAGACCAGTTCAAGAGAGAATGGGAAAAATATTTTCCCTATCTGCTGTCTGCATACATATAGGTGTCCCAGGAATCCACAAGTTTCTCATCCTTTGATTTGCTATATGGTCATAGGGTGAGGGGACCTCTAGAATTGATTCATGATACGTGGGAAGGTGAGTGTGAATTCCACAAGGAGTCTGTTGTGGTATATGTCATAAACCTCAGGACAAGGCTCAGGGAACTTATGGGCTTGGCCCAGGAGCAGAAACAGGTCTGGTATGACAGGAATGAATGCTCAAGCTAGAGAGTATGCTTTCAAGCAGCAGTTTATGGTTCTCATTCCTGCCAAGCACATCAAGCTGCAGGCAGCTTGGGAAGGACCCTTCAAAGTGGTAAGGAAGGTCAGTGCTGTTAACTACATGGAGGATCTGGTTCGTAGAAGTCAGGGCACAAACTATACCATGTTAACATCATGAAACCTTCCCATGGTAGGGAGGCCCTTCTGCTAAGTATTTGCAGTAGAAAACAGGAGGAGTCTGAGGGAGATCTATGGCTACAGGAAACCAACAAGCAAAATCCCAAATTATTATGGCAGAGCCTAGGGTTGCAGGCATATGATAAGACAGTGCAACACTGTACTGGGGTCAGCAATGCCATGGCAGCTGGAATCTCAAGACATGAAATGGGGTAAGATATTCCCAGATAGGCTCCTCCCTCTCAAGCAACATTTCTCAAGGGTCACTTGAAAAAATAGCTTCAGTCTTCGAGGAGGGAGAAATGTGACAAAAGAAGTAATGCCAGCACAGCTAGCTGGAAATCTGTAAATAATATATAATTTGTGAATATTAACGTTATTTATATAAAAGTGTAACAAAAGGAGATACTGTCAGCGCAGCTATCTGGAATTTTGTAAATAATTATATGTCATCTGTGAATATCAACATGATTCATATAAGATGTTTCTGTTACAGATGTATTAGAGCTGTATGTCATATAAAATGGTTTGTACAGATGTGTGCTGAACAGGTATTTTACAAAGTGTTATTTGAAATGAATCCACAGTATACCGTACTGGAACAGAACAGAAATGTGCATACACTATTGTAACTGTTTAAATGTATATATTTTAACAGGGGAAACTGGAATACAGGAGGTTAACTTACAAAACCAGAAAAATAGCTGAAATTAAATTATTTTATGTCTAGGACATAAAAAAGATGATCCCCTGGATTTACTAATCTTCCTTGCAGGACTAGCTTAGTCCTGCATGGAACCGGACATTTAGGAGCAGGATGGTAGTGCGCCATGCATATTAATGATGCGAGCTGCCTGAGCTCCTAAGTCTACTTGGAGCATGTAAGAGTGCAGGGGGCATGTCTGAGAGCAGAGCTCTCAGAATATACACACACCCACAATGGAGAAGACCAGAAAGGCCTAAGAAATGAGCGAGACTGCTCATAGGTGTCCACATATCCCCAGCAACATTCCCCCACGTGTACAACAGCAATAGCAAATGCAATTGAATGAACAAACCCTTCATCCTTTTTATTTTAAAATCCGATTAAAGCTAACCATAGGTGTGTGGGTGTGCCCATTTCTTAGCTATTGTTACTACAGCTTAAATAGCTGAAGAGGATAACAAGGAAGATATATGCAAATGAAGCAACATAGCAATAGTGTAGTGGGCAGAGCATTCGCCTTACGATCAGACATTACCAGTTTGAGTCCCACTGCATCACATTCCATTTTCTATGGCAAAGCACGTTATAACCAATATTTTTGTTGCATAACCCACTAAATAACATATATTTGTGAACTGGAGCACTGCATTAAATGCACAGGTGAGGTGTCAGTGTCATAATGAATAAAGCACTAGTAAGCAAGTTTAAGCACCGATAAGCATATTTAAGTGAGGGTAAGCAATGCACACACAGGTTAAGCAATTTTGAAGCAATCTCTCTGTAAGTATATTCATCTGGAGGTTAGCATTGCTTACCCTCATGCAAACCAGTGCAAACCCACTTACAATTGCCTTAATCACTCTGTATCCAATGGCCCTTGTTCTGCCCAGCAACACCTCTGCAAGGCTCGAAACCAGGACCCTGCACACCATAGCCAAAGTGATTTACCACTAAGATGTGTCAGATATACATAACCCTGATATTTTCACAAACATATCATCCAGCCCAGTCATTCAACAGTACAGGGAATGTATTTCAACATGTAGATGTATGTGTTCATATATATGTATATATATATATATATATATATATATATATATATATATATATTTATATCTAAATAGATATAACATATCTATATATGTAGATATAGATATAATATAGAAATATATACATATATATATATATATATATATATATATATATATATATATATATACATATAAATATATATACATACAATGCATACATCTATATATATGTCTACATCTATATGTATATATATATATATATATATATATATATATATATATATATATATATATACAGCAAGTTAAATATATGTAAGCAGATATATATATCTATATAGGTATATACGAACATAAATCTGTAGATAACAATGGGAACATAACATAAACATATATGCCCACATGCTCCGTTACTGGGGTTGAGAGGCCCTAAACAGCATACGCCTTCTATGAATAGGTACCCCCCACAGCCAAACACATCTGCCTTGCAATACACTACCAACTGTTGCAGATCCCATACCCAGGCCGTGACATGACATGGGCACAAGATGTTAACAGTACTCCATCCCATCTGTATGATGTCAGGCTGGTATCAGTAACATATCATGCAGTACAGTCTGGCTCCCATAGGGAATGTACAATGTGGAAGCAATCAACATCCCTAGGATACATATACACAGACACATATATGCAGGTACAGATATATTTATATATATATATATATATATATATATATATATATATATATATATATATATATATATATGTAACTACACATACACACGCAGATATATGTATAGTAAGATACATATGTAGAAGGTGCACACAATATGGAACAGACACTATGTCTACAGTTACCACCTTACCAACTGGACACTGTATGAGCCAGCCATACAAATGACAATCGTTGCCTGCAACATATACCCAGAAAGAGGTCAAAGGATATAACACCACACACAGGTTTGTATAAATGGGAAAGCTTTATTTGTGTACTATTGCAGTTGTCTATGCCATGACATATAGCTGTTTAGACACGGACATCCATATAAACTGAGTAATGCAACTTTGAAATAGTTATGCTAATACAGTAGTCTGGAAAGGTTTACATATCTATCTGTCCAGGCCAAGGCCTTCAAGTAGTACAATAGTAAAGACAGAATGGGCCACAGGATACCAAACAATCAACAGTAAGTAATGCAGATGTATAGTTCAGCAGCCTCTATCTACACTCTGTAGACAATCCATAGGGGGTAATGATCTCAGTTGACACAATGGGATGTAACTGTTACATAACAAGGCATAACTGACACCATCACAAGCACACTTACAGACAGAACAGTCTGTATGGCAGGTGGCAGTAGGCCTGCATTTACCCAAGGTGGAATGAATGGTAATGTACATCCAGATACCTAAAGCCAACTCATCCCTGATAGCCCCATATGTTGTAACAGCCTAGGTTAGTTATGGTGCATCCCCCTTCCCCCAGAATCAATAATACAGGGCCATATACCACTGTTACATACATTGACCTCTGGATTGCATAAAAGCACACATGCATTGTGTAGGTGAAGCCACACATATATGGCCCCAACCCAACCATATGTGTGGGGGGGACACAACAGCAATGGCCTGATGGCAGGAATGGCAGCATGACATACTCACAGCCCACTACAAAACAACCTCTGACAGCATGTCATATGTGCAAAGCCTGGTATGTAGGTGGAGGACAGAGGCTGGAACCCAGGCCCATATGTGGAAAACTGTTGTCATACACTAAGCAATTTGCTGGTATTACAGGATAGTCTGCAACATACCCTTAGTCAGGAATTTGAAGTTAGAAACAGAAATGGATGTAGCCATGCACTGATAGCACTCAACACACACACTGCCAGTGAAATATCTGACACAAGACCTGTGTGGTGGACAGACAAAACACAATAGGCAGACCTTCGGCCATCAAGAGGATAGGCCCACAGTTGGGAGCTATGCAGACAGACTGCATTCCAAGGTAAACTAGTATGTACACACAAACTCTGTAACACTAGTACTATACAATGCATACAACAACTCTACTCACACTCTGTCTGTAGTTCTGGTACCTCCTACAAATATGTAGCTGGCCTGAGTGTGCAGGTTCTCCTGTTAGAGGTATTGCTACCTGCTGTCTGTAACACTGATGCCCACACACAGGAAGGATGTCCATCACACATGAAAGGTAAAGGGACCACACCCACATGATGTAGGGATTTATAGTAGGTGGTTGCCATGACAGCGGTAATTGGGAGTACTACACAACAAGCTGCATGCAGTTAGTAAGTGGAGGACACTGAATGGTGCAGAGGCCCTCACCTGATCATGTGCATCACCTACAAAACCATGCTGCAATCCATTCAAAGCGGCTCAATTCATTTACTGGAGAGAGAGAGAGAGAGAGAACGAGAGAGAGAGAAAGAAATAAAGAAAAAAAAACAAGCCTAAGGCAAAGGCAAAGCAAAAGCCAAAGGAAAAGAACTATAAGAACATCCAGCAAACTATCCAGAACAGACATCATTGCCACAACAGGTGTGTGAAGTATATATGAATGTAATTGTATGGGATAGATGATGTGGAATGATTTATATGTGCCATAAGGTGTTGTAATAATGTTCAGCTGAACAACTGATATGGACAATAGTGTCTGTGCCTGTGGGTAGTGGGCTATAGCCATAAACTGTGCAGATCAGCACTGACTGACAAGATATAAACCATCATAGTGTGTGTTGTGTAATGAGAAGTATGTATATTACGTGGCCAACAGCTGGTGGTGGAAGTAATGCCATTATGATGGACACATGGGACCCACAGCCCACCCCTTGCAGGATACTCAGGTTAATCTGTAATGCAGGAATGCCATAGGTGTGTAATATTGTTATCTGCAATCAGGTCCTACATATACCCCCCTAATGTCAGGTTGTGTCCATATGTGGCACCTGTCTGTGTTTTAGCAAGGCAGAACAGTGCAGCTGTGTAGGAAGGTGTTGTGAGATTGTGGACCTGATGTCTGAATGTGCCCCACATATAGGTATGCATATGTGCACATATGTACACATATATAATATATGAAGATATGTATATATATATATATATATATATATATATATATATATATATATATATATATATGGGTACCTATCAGTTAACCGACATGTCAGAACATCGACACTCACATCTTCGACAGTTCATATCGACGTTTCAGGTAAGTGATCTTCCCCCTCACAGGACCCATGGTAGCACTCGTTTCTCTGTTACAACGCATAAGGTTTACGTCATTATTTACAATTTACCCTGACAGTGTTGTCCTTACCTTCGTAATAGTGAAACGAGTGCTACCATGGGTCCTGTGAGGGGGAAGATCGCTTACCTGAAACGTCAGTGTTATGAACTGCCGATGATTTGGCATCGAAGATGTGATATATATATATATATATATATATATATATATATATATATATATATATATCTACATGTATGTCCACAAATGTACAGATAGCCATGTGTAGACATATATATATGAGCACATATATACATCACATATATCTACACATATATAGATATATACCTATATGCACATGTCTACATATATACAAACACACACACAAACATATATGTATGTAAATACATGCCCCCTGTATTACTACCACAGTGATGCATGCAATGTGCGAGGCAACAGCACACATAGCAATGCACACAGATATCTACAGCTGGCAGTGTCACATTTAACCCCTTGTTGGGACCACATTGCCCTTGTCTGTGAAGTATGGAATGGGAACATGGGGATGTATGGCAGGTATAGTTGTGGAGGTGTTCAGGGTTGGTAGATCTAGAGGACAGTCTACAGGGGTGGCATGTGACACATGTGGTGGGTGAATACCCTGGATTGCATGTGTGGTCTGTGATGTGGATGCCCCATGGGCCCCAATATGGACACAATGGGAACAAGCCTCCCACCCACTGCTACTTACAACAGCAGTCCACATCCTGAAGGTGCCTGGCTTGGAGGCTGAGCAGGAAGAGCCTGTTGGCCCCATGAATGTGTCCTGGGTGCCTCACAATGATGTAGCACATCCCACATGTGTCTGTGAAGCCTGTTATGGAACAGAACGGACCCTGGACCTGACCTCAGTGGACAGGAACATGTCTGTGTGTGCCCCCCAGGGGGGACAACATCCCTTAGGTTGATTCCACCTGACGATATTGCTGGACCAGTACATGAGGAGGCCCCAGGGTGGGGCACATGTTATGCGGCCAGGTAACATGGGCAGATGGGTTAGGAGAGGTGGTTCTGCTGGGCAATAGTACATATACATGTTATTGTGTCACTGTTATAGAACATATGTTGGTAGTAATAGTCTACACAATACCAGAACATGTCCCACAGCATGCATAGATATCCCCAATAACACAGAATGTCAGATGTGCAGCAATCACAAAGCACCCATACCACAGGCATATATGGAACCATAGTGGCCCTGACAATGGCATGCAGGTGAATAGTCTGTAACAGGCCACCAATGATAGTGTCCACATAGGGAACATGGCTATTATCACATAGCAGAAAGTGTGGTACAATACAATATCTGTCCCACTGGTAGGTAAGTTGTAGCCATACCTAATGAGTTGTGTGTACAGTTTGTTGTAGCTGATATGGTGGGGGGGTGACAAAGATGTGTAGTAAGAACTGTGGTAACCTTGCTGTATGAGTTGCAAGACCCGTTTCCATTTTCATGTCTTTCAGCCAAGATGTCCCATGCACATTTGCCAACTTATGCAGCAGCCGAGAATGAAGTGCTGATCACATACTTAATCCAGCACTACTCTGTGCCATTTGTCAGGGCCGCTCATATCAGCAGGAGTGGACCTCCCTGAGGAATGACCTAGTCCACAGGGTCAATGATGTCGGACTGCACAACCACAGTTATGAGCAGGTACAGCATCATTGTACTGACCTGCCCATTGGTGTGCTGCTGCTGCAGTCCAGGGGGATCACCTTGCCATGGGGGGCCATGCCATCCATCCCCCCTGACATGTGTGGAGGAGCTCTTGGCCAGCCTCGTGGCACCTGCCCATCTGACCAGCCACCAACCAATGGACACCTTTGTGGAGGTGGGTGGCACCCTCACACCAGCCGAGGAGCATGCAGGTAAGTACACAGGACACATCAGTAAACCACTGTTGCATATACATTTGCATCGGTACAGGTAGATCATGCATATCTGACATATTATAGATATATTGTGTCACTGCATAGTAGTTATAAACAGATGTCTAGATGTGGGAGTATTCTGAAACTGTACCATTGTTGTACTGTAATACTGCACCCAGCCTGTAGCACTGCCACAGCTGTGGCCACTGACATTGCATCTCTCACCTTCTTATGTAGGTCCCTCCGGGATACCACCAAGGCAGCAGCCTGTAGCTGGTGAGTATGGTTTATGTAGATGCTTGCAAACACACCGGGCAAGTAATGGTGATGGTATATTCCATGCACACGTCTAACACACCTACCCTGAATGCATGCTGTACATGTGCATGCATTGTTGCTGTGAAATGCATGGTGTCACAGGGGTGACCATGATGGGGTATTGGAAGGGTATATCAGACACCTGCATGATAACTAACATGCTGTCATTGTGGAATGTGTCCACGGTGAGTAACATAATGGTGGGAGACATGGCCTACAATAGGGACATGTTTAGAACAACACCCATATACAGTGCAACATCAGTGTATATAACTGTAGGACAATAGCAACTGCTGCAGAGCTACACTATGGCATAAGGCATTACAGTAGTCCACATTATCAGCTGGGACTAGGCTGAAACATGTGGTGTTCAATGTATGGGACACTGCAGTGTGACACACATGTGTAGGGCATACTTGTCATGCATCTGCTAAAAGGCTGAATGAGGGGGAGGTGTCAGCATGACACACCAGTGCACTGCAGCAGGGATCCTAAGGATGCTAGGAATGGCTCTATCTGCACATAGTCAGGTTCAGGACCTGTGGCAGCCATAACCCTACCCCCACAGCAATAGTGAAGGCAGTGTGTGAACACCATGGGATGTGCACATGTAGACCTTGCAATCATGCAGAATAGGGGGGCATGTATAGGGCACACTGAACATACACTGGCAAATGCAGATGGCCCACGCTGGTATACCCCTGCCAGGGGTAGTGACTGCTGTAGTACACACAACAAGAGGTGCGATAAACCGTCATGATAAGGGTGTGCACACATATGCTTACATGGTGTGTATGCATCACAGTCAACAGCCACACACCTAACATGATTCGTAGACACTGCATGTGAAAGTACAGGACATATCTCACATATCAGGCTCATGTACTGTTAAGATATGCAGTGATGTGTTTCCATGGCAGATCAAGGATGGGTGCGTCAAATCAATAAAGGTGTGTACACCCCCTATAGCCACGGTATGCTCTGATGGCTGTCAGTGTAAGAATATTGGATTATTCATACATGGTCTGCTAATGTTGAGAGCTGTGCATCAGACATCAGGCATTCACAAATGACATCTGTTCACATATCTTACCAGGTATGTGTTGCTGAAAAACATAGGGGCTGTGAGCATTAAAGCTGACATAACTGATACAGTAGTACACATTCAGCAGTGGGCTGTACACCTGTGAGGTGTGGTGTACAGTACATGGCAGAGTGCAGAACAGGTGCACAGAAATACCGTGTTCATGGGCACAGTGGCATCCAGGGGAAGGGGCTTCACCTAGTGACACAGCACATGCATCACACACATGTATACTTTTGCCAGCATGGATTGACTATAGCTGCACTGCTGTCTGGTACCATATGTTGTGCATGTTGACAGAGGAGTAATAGGAGGACTGTGTGTACTTTAATTGTGCAACCTCAACTGCATGTGTGTGTGTCCTGGTGGGTAATCAGTTTGTCTGTAGGGTCACTCTGGTGAAGTGGAGGGAGGTTGATGCATGTAGGATGCTTGTGTGCATGTGTGTGTGGTTGGGTGGCTGGCCCTGTATGCACATGTGTGATTGTGGGGTGTTCATACAGCAGTACCTCCATCTGGGATCATGCAGTACATGTACATGGACTGACAAATTACACACAGGGAATACCTGTCATGTGTGTAATCACAGGTCAGCTGATTGTATAATATGGTCTGTAGCATGGAACAGGCATCCAGAGGGAAGGTAGACACCAGGTACACACTTAATATCGTATTCATCAGAGAGGTCACCTAAAACCCACGTATGCAGTACAGCAGATGCATTGGGGAACTACTAGTTAACACCATGAAGATAATAAAATTATTACAGTTGTCACATGATAGGCTGAAGGAGCAGCATATCTGGCATGTACTGAGCATTACATATACATGACACACCAGTGTGTGATATTATAAATAGAACATAGCAGCCCACACATATAGGGGCCATGCTCATGATATCCAAACATACAGAGGGTGCATACTGAATGACAGCAGTGAGGCCATGTAAAACCATTGCAAACAGGTCAGGTAGGTAAAGTAGCAACAAGCCTTGTGTTGTGACAGCTTGTGTAGGCATTTAGAGAACTGATATGTTAATGAGTGGTATCAATGTGTGTATGTTAACAAGTGTGATGCAGGATGGGGTACTACATGGACATTATGAAACAACACTCGATCAGGTTGGTTGTCGGCAATAAAGGCTGTACGCAGCTTCCCTTAAAACCAATTTATTGAATACAAAATGTCTTTAAAAATCCACGATAACAAGTAAACCACTTCATTTACAAACAATGTTAAGCGCTTTCATCCGCCATCAGGCAGACTTCATCAGAACGATTTACTTTGGCTACTGCTCCCTTTTTATCTCAAATTCGGCGCCAAAATTTTCATTACAAATCATTAGCTTGTGAAATTTAAAGGCACAGACACTTACAAGCAATATAATAGCTACTATCCTATACTTTGTATTCATAATTAATACCATGTTTTAAAAAAGTATCTATTTATACCTAGAAGGACTCGCTTATATTAACCAAGGGCGTTAATAACTCTGTAAAAATAGAGTATATTATACAATTAATGACTCAAAATTGTACATATATAAGTAAGTAAATAATTATACGTTGTCATATCATATCCATAAAAATTCACTTCTAATTTCCTGTGCATTGTGCATATTATGTACATAATTCTCACCATACTGTATATCATATAATCCATATGATTCCAACTCATAGTGTATGTACTAATGCATACATAGTAATAATAAATATATATAATATAATAAATAACATACTATAAATATATACATAGAGAATTATTTATTAGTATTATTACTTAAAAACTCATGAAGTTAAAATAATTATAAAAATGAAAAATAGTTATCAAAATTATTTAAAATTGTTTAAAATTGTTAAGGTTAATTGTCCCCAATGTGACATATAGTTAAAATGGGTACTAAGCTAGTCTTAAACAACTTGTAGGTGTAATACTGATTATTATCACAATTGTAAAAAAGGCTTAATGCTAATGTAGTCGTTGAGGCCAGGTTTCGTTGTGGCATCAGTTAGAATTTGCCAATTACTCTCCCTACATGCAAGTCTGATTTTCCAGTCCCCTCCCCATGGATTGATGTACTCTTTGTCTATAATTGTAAAATGAAACAGATGGTGTTCTCCTGCTTCACTGATGTGTTTATAAAGTGCATTATTCATATCTTTGCATTTAATCTTATAATAATGTTCGTAAATTCGTTGTCTCAATTGTCTTTCAGTTTTTCCTATATAGAATGGACATATATGTGGGACTGTCTGTAAAGCCATGGACAGGTAGGTATTATGGAGGTGTGTGTGTGTGTGTGTGTGTGTGTGTGTGTGTGTGTGTGTGTGTGTGTGTGTGTGTGTGTGTGTGTGTGTGTGGTACTGTTATGCAATGCTGTAGAGGTTTTAGAGTGTGTTTATTGTTTTCCCCCACAGGTGGCGAGGTGGGTCAGAGTCCCCCCTGCATGCAATCTGATGTTGGTGTCCATACAGACACGGAAGATGATGATAGTACTGTTTAAGCAAAGGTGGTGTGTCAGAGACTGACACTGCACCATTTGAAATCCCCCTTTTAGCCACTCCAATCCCACACACAGTTTCAGTTCATATACACATCCCATCACCAGTGGCCATAGTGAAGGGACAGCTGGCATTTGGTGGCAGTGCACAAGAAAGTGTGGTAACCATGCCTAATGTGTCCAGTCCCAGCAGGCATAGCCAGATGTCTGGCAGGGCACCACATAGGCAGATGTCCCAGGGTGCTCGTGGTAGGGCCCCCTGGACATCATGCCCCTAGCAGAGGTGACAAAGTTGGTACCAGCAGGTGCATGTTTCAGGCTGTCATGGCGGTGCAGGCATGTATAGAGCATTAGTGCAGACAAGGTCTGAAGCTGCAGAGGGCTGATCTCACATCTGCAGATGACAACTCCTGTGAACTGTCTAATGCCATCTGTGGATTAACTGACTTCATGGATAGATGGTCTGGTGAGATGATGGCCCACATTGACTGTGGTCTGTCCATGCTTGAACGTGAGGTGGGAGTGTGGCGATATCCATGTGGATATAGGCCAGCAATGCCAACAGCTGGTAGTCAATGTGGATGCGCTAGGACACCAAGGGGCTCCCATAGTGACAGTACCAGACCCAGCACTGCGGGGGGGGGGTGCTGTCCACACCACACCATAGCAGACCATGAGCACATGGTCCTGGCCATTCCCAGGAGGGACCTGGTACCAACGGACATTTGTCATTGTCAGGTGAGAGTAGCACATTGAGGCCTGTACCTGGATGTGCCCATGGAACCCCTGGCAGGCACAGTCCATGTGTCCATGGCTGGAGACAGTGCACTGCACACCTTGCCAGGTATGGTCTGCAGCTGTCCAAAAACACCTGTGTAGGGCAGTCACATAGCAGGACTGTGTGCATGCATACCCACACACTATGCAAACATACATAGGGTAACCCCGTACCTACACACACCACATCACCACTCCCAGTTCACCATAGTACATCCCTCACCCACACACATGCTGTCAAATATATGGCCCACCCTCAATCTCTGGCAAACCAACATCACACCCTTTGCATATGATGATACCTGTCCCACATCCCTGTCATCCTTACCATCAATGCAGGGACAGGCTAATATGGATTTGACGCACATGGTGACTGTACTACAGTGTACCACAGTACTGCAATCTAACATGTTGTAAGGAGTTAAGTGTGTTGCATAAATGGCAGGTAGTGTAGCCATCCAGCAATGATGCATTATACTTGTTAGCAACACTGGTTGATTGTGGTTTCTATGATGTTATCCATTTGTGTTGTAGGTGTACATGTGTCAGCATGATGGTCCACAGTCATATTACACAATGGGGTATGGCACTGTGGTAACATCATGGCTGTCACATATCTGGGGTACAGTTGAACACATGTCACAGGTTACTAAAACGGTTATTGCCTGTGCCACATGGACAGGTGACCAGCTGAGGCATGTATACCCTGCAACCTGATGTAGACCCATTCACATACATGCACTCTGATACTTGGCAAGACTGGGACTAGACCCCTACCTAGCTATGCAGTGATACTGAAGTGTGTGGCTTACATTGCACACACCACACAGCATTTAAGCTGAGGTGTGTCTCTGGTTACATCTTACATGCAGAACATCCCCAGACATGTAGAATATGCTAATGGGGATGTAATGGGTGTATATGGACAATACATAGTGTGACATACCATCATATACACATTAACAGACACATAACAGCCATACCCACCTCCATGATACCAGGGCCTATCTTTGCTAACTAACCTGACCATGTGTCCAATGTAATACAGGTAGGCTACAGACAGCATATGCATAACTGGCTTGGATTGCGGCATCAGTTACCTGTATGGTTGATGGTGACAGTGGTAACCATAAAGTGGTACATGGGACATATACCGGGTGTATCTTAGTGTAATGACAGTGTACACAACCCCCACATCTCCCAGTGGATATTGTACCCCCTAAAACCCATGATGACACTCTGCCATAGCCATCATCACACATTGGCCACAACTGTGATACAACCCATAGTATACCCCAACAGTGGATCTACAGGGATATGCATCTAATGTGCTTGCCACATGTATAATAGGGTGTTGCATTTCCATGCCTCACCTATGGGCAGCAGCAACACTATCTGTACTACTGTGTGGCAATGGGTATTGTAATAGGAGTATGTGGCCTCGGAATGCTGTACCCTACAGATATACGGACATGCACAACTACACACACATGACAGAACACAGAGGGTATCCCATGCCTATCAACCAATTTGTAAAACACTGTTGTGCTGCTACTGCAAGGCTCATGTAGCCGGTATGGGGGGATCTTAACAGGGTACATGTAATGCCCCATACAGCAGCAGCCACAACTGACTGTAGCAATGGGTGTTGTGCTGGTTGTGAATTCCCTCCTGGAATTCCCAAATACAGGTGTGCTAACACACAGACACTGCTATACTCAGTCATGCAAAAATACACATGTGTCAATACAGGGGTGCATCACTGCAGGTGTTCATAGCTGTGTAACTAGCTATTATCCAAGGGGAGATGGGTTGGCTAGGGGTTGTGTGTACAGTGGTATCTTGGCACCTGCCAGGTGGCAGCAGTCAATCAGCAGACACTACTGTGGTGAAAATGACATGCATCAGCCAATCCTCCATGTGCCTCCTGCACATGGCCACTGAGGTGATCAAGTTGACATGTATTCAACATGCATTACAACACATTGTTAGTGTCTGTGATGGAGACCTATACCCAAGCATGTTCTGTTGACTGTGGTAGTGTAGTGAAACCCCTGATGACTATGTAGTGCTATCACATGTCTATGCAGTTATTAGATGTGCCACATAGGTTGCATGTTGAGAACCCCTCCAAACTATGTGATGGTGAAGACATCTGCAACAGTGATATGGTAGCTATACAGGAGGTGTAGTACACATGGTTGTCCCCATGAACAGGTGTCAGCGTCAACACAGCCACACTATCACAGGGATGCACACACATTGACACACTTGACAGGGCCAGGAATACAACTCATCACTAGTGAGATTGCCACAACACAGTACTGTACAGGTATCACATGCACCACAGGGGTCATATGGAGGTTATATGGGCAAAGGGTATGTGAAGGTGTCTGACATCAGTATGCCAATAGGGGTTGTAGTGAGTGTGAATGTGGTCATAGGCATCGTACAACACACACACAGACACAAGGTGCCAGTACTGCCATGCATGGGTGCTTTGCTTCACGGGTGTGTAGTGGTCAACTGTGCCAGATGGCTATACAAGGCTAGGTGATGGGTATAGCTTGGCAGCAGGCCACATGACAATGGTCTGCAGTGTGGCTCGGGGGTTTAGGGTCTGGATTTGCCCACACAGGTGGGTATTGTATTCACCATCCAGTCACCTGGGTAACTATTGTTTGTGGCCAATGCTGTGCATTGCTTGCCGTGTATGTGTTCCTTTGCCCATGACATGGATGGTGTCTGGGATGTGCACAACTCCCACATGCATGTACAGTGACATGTGGAACTGTATCTGGGGTGTCTGTTCCATGTTGTGTACACAGACTGTTATCATCAGATGTGCCAGTCCTGACCTCATGTGGCGGAAACTGTTAATGGACAGCAGGTTGACCCTGCACCTACATTGATAGCATTATACCAGTATTCCCTGGTGTCAGTGGCATCTGTCCATACAGGGTATGTTTTTCAGGCATGGTATGTCCTTTGTGGGTCACATTTGATGGCATCACAAGTGTTGCAGGTGTCCAGTGGGGAACATAGGGAAGGTGTACTGTCAGCATGTAAGTGCCTATTGGACTGATGGACAGGGTGTCATGCCCTCTGCAGCCCACTGCAATCATACCATGGTTACTATCAGTGGGCAATATGCAGGGTACTACCAACATAGCAGCTGTTGCCTAGGCTGGTGTGTGTGTGTGTATGAGACATGGGTTGAGAGTATTCACTGGGTAATACAAGGGTTGCTAACTTTGTTCACCTGGCCTTGATGTCACATGTAGGGGTAAAGATTTACACCCCAGCATCTCAGATTTTTCACATCTGTTATCCCTGTATGATGGACATTGTGATGTATACTAGAGACAACATCTAAGAAATATGCAAAACTGGCTCCACATTGAGTCCAGTTGTTACACACTCACATCCACCTCCACACAGTAAATGAATGACAAACACAGACACACACACACCTGTCATGTCTCAGATTAGAACTTCTACCTACCTAGTTTACTACACTACAGTACTATGCAGTTAAAGAACACGCCATGGAGATTACTGGAGTACTCCTTCTCCAAAGGTATATTTCACAGTGAGTGACATCACTAGGAGTGCCAAAGTAGGTCATTTGAATTGTATTGAGTGTGACTAGCCTAAAATTCATTGCTCCCTACACAGACATAAACACGCACAAAAACTTCCACAACTGCCATGTGTGGGGATAGAACCCCTACCAGATTTCTATATCACACTGCAGCATGAAGCTGTTATAAAACACACCATGGAGATTCATGGAGTACTCTTTCCCCAAACGTGTATTTCATAGTGAATGACATCAGCAGGATTGCCAATGTAGGGCATTTGAATTGTAGTGTGTGTAACTAGCATAAAATGCATTTCTCCCTATAGAGAGAGAAACACACAAACACACACACATACACACACACACACACACACACACACACACACACACACACACACACACACACACACACACACACACACACACTCACACACACACACACACACACACACACACAGACACACAGATGCCATGTCTGGGATTAGAAGTCCTACCTAACTAGTTTATCACACTACAGCAGTACGCAGTTATAGGACATGCCATGGAGATTACTTGGTTACACCTTTCCAAAAAGTGTATTTCACAGTGTATGACATCAGCAGCCTTGCCAAAGTAGGGCATTTGAATTGCAGTGAGTGTGACTAGCCTAAAAAGCATTGCTCTCTACACAGAGACATACACAAACAGTTGCCATGTTTGAGATTAGAACTCCTACCTAAATAATTTATCACACTACAGCAGTACGCAGTGTTATGACACGCCACAGAGATTACAGGGCTACAGCTTTCTGAAAGGTGTATTTCACAGTGTATGACATCAGCAGTCTTGCCAAAGTAGGGCATTTGAATTGTAGTGAGTGTGACTAGCCTAAAAAGCATTGCACTCTACACAGACAGGGGCGGGCACACACACACACACACACACACACACACACACACACACACACACACACACACACACACACACACACATAAACAGTTGCTACATCTGGGATTAGAACTCCTTCCTAACTAGTTTATCACACTACAGCAATATGCAGTTATAGCATGTGCCACAGAGATTACTGGGCTACAACTTTCCGAAAGGTGTATTTCACAGTTTTTGACATCAGCAGCCTTGTCAAAGTTGGGCATTTGAATTGTAGTGAGTGTGACTAGCCTAAAAAGCACTCCTCTCTACATAGACAGAGACCCACACACACATTTGCCATGTCTGGGATTAGAACTCCTACCTAACTAGTTTATCGCACTACAGCAGTATGCAGTTATAGGACATGACATGGAAATTACTGGGCTACAACTTTCTGAAAGGTGTATTTCACAGTGTATGACATCAGCAGCCTTGCCAAAATAGGGCATTTGAATTGTGGTGAGTGTGACTACCCTATAAAGCATTGCTCTCTGCACAGACAGAGACACACGCACACACACAGTTGCCATGTCTGGGACTAGAACTCCTACCTAACTGGTTTATCACACTACAGCAATACGCAGGTTTAAGTCATGCCATGGGGATTATTGGCTGACACCTTTCCCAAGGGTGTATTTCAAAGTGGATGGCCTCAGCAGGCTTGTCATAGTAGGGCTATGGGGAGGGCAGTGTGTGTGCATGTATGTGCATGGGCCATAACCCATTCATCTAGAGGTTGACATACCACAAGCGGGTACACACAGGGTTATATTCCACAGGTACATGTATACAGCTGCTAGATGACTACTTCCTTGTACAATCATGTTGCACAGCTAGCACCTGCACCACATAGTGCATAATGCTGACAGATGCCAGTGGCTAATGTCTACAGTGAGTGACATCTGAACCTCATGTGGTTGTAGCCATTTGGCTGTGTGCTGGGTGGGACAGGCGTCATAATGGATTGCCCCTTGTCACAGTCATTCTCTTCCACACATCTTTGCATGTCTACTTTTGGCTTATTATAGTGTGTTGTCCTTGGATATATGCCAGTATTCCTATCTACTGTGCGTGCAAAGCATGAGTGGTGCATACTGAGGAGTGTCTGCATTATCATATGCAACTGCCAGATATGTCTGATCCACTCTTGTTTGCAGACATGGTCATCATTTGTTAAATGTGTGAGCATGCCCAGTATGACCTTTTAGAATGTTGTTGACTGACATTGCCCTCATTTCTCTAAGTGTGTGAGCATGCCCAGTATGCCCTTCTGTACTGAATGTGTAGATCAATTCCAGGTAGTTTGTACTGCAGTGCAGACCTTTGTGTTGTACAACTACAGGTAGCACATTGTTTCTGCAGGGTATGCATTGATCATTTGGCAATATGGGGGCAAACTGTGCCTGGGATAGTGTATACTGCAGGTGATTTTGCCTGTGCTGCTTCAGCTGCATGGTACTGCTGTTAATAGAGATAGTCAGACATATGTACTGTTATACACAGTGATGTTTTCTGTCCTCTTGTGCTGTCAGGAAGACATTCTTGCTCACAGTGATGTCTTGGGGGACAACGGTGACTGCAGCCATGTCTGGTATTGTGGGCAGACACCTACGTATTCATGGTAGGTTATGCCATTCTGGAGGGGGAGCTGCAGACACTTGCTGCTGGGTCTGTGTATCCAGTTCAGTACCTTGGTACAGTGCTGGCAGAGGATCCCATACTTGTACGCCCATCAATATGGCAGTATGGCGTTATCTTGCTGTGGCAATGGCTCACAGCTGTACAGATTCACACAGGTTACCCAGTGGCAGGGTCATGGTCAGGACATTAACCCTATTGTGGTGTACGGACAGGTGTGTAGTCACCCATCTATGTGTTTGCTGCCAGGGATAATGTGTGCACACGGCTTTGTGTCAGACTCTGCACATTCCTTCCTGCCCATGCTCCCCCCCACCATTATTCTAACCTCTTCCATAAATTAGGCATACATTCTCTGATACTTTCCCTAAGGGTATCATACCATCACCGGTGTGTGTTAGTGTTGATGCACAGTGCATGCAGTGGGACATGGTGGACATGTTACTGTGGTTTGTCCACATGGCCTTGAATATGGCGTATGTGGGGTGTGTTATGTTGTTATTTGGGTGTCCATGACATAACATGCATTGGCAGTACATGTGAGACACAGGCCTTTGGCAGTAGCCTGTGGGGCATTAGGTGTTGCTGCGGGCCAGGTGCAGCAGGCCGTTGCATTCTGTCAGTCCTACAGTCTCAGACCACCATACAGTATATTCCTCTGTGGTGACAGGGTAGGTGTGATAGGTGTTGATGCAAATACCTTCTATCAGTCTTAATCAGGTGGTGTGGATACTGGCAGGATGCTACCTACAGCTTGGAACACATCTGCATGAGACACCTGCACTGCATGCTGCATTCATCTGCTATTGCCATATACAGGGGGGTTCTTACTGTACCCACTCCCCACAGCAGGGATATGACCAGAGAGGTACCTATGGGTGGTATTTGCGTGAGCTGGGTACATGTGTGCTATGGACACTACTTACATCTGACACACAGATATGCATGGGACATTCCAGTTATGCTGACATGTGCATGTACATCAGCTGTTCCCCAATACATCAGTCATACCTCCTTTGTGATCTGCAAGTGTGCAGGCAGACATCACCAGTATCCCCTACTATAGGACAAGTTACTGTGATGCATACCTGCATGTACAATTCCAAGGGTGTTTCCATTTCATAGTGACACAATATGTACTGTAGGTCTGGGGTACTTTCTCCCGTGTACTGCTTGTATATCTTTCCCAACAGCTATGCCATGTCAGTCTTTCAGATGGTGACACATATTACCACCATACATTTACAATGGCTTACTGCTAGTATGTGTTATACTAGTGGGGATGGTCTTTGGCACTGCAGTTGTGAGGGCTTGTCCCTGTCATCAGCAGTAACAAGCAATGGCCACCAGGACTTACATCAACATGCATACATACTGACCACTCTCACACAATATGAAACACACACCATCCTAACACACACACAGACCTGCATATTGTGCAAATGCTACAACCTATCGTGCTACCTTGGCCACCTCTGGACATCTCTGCTCCACTCATATTATACCTACTCATACATGTTACTACCTTTCTACACAGGATAGGGTGAAGGCACACCTGACTGTTACTACATTTCTACACTGGATTGAGGGAAGGGGTACACCTGACTGTTTCCACATGTCTACATAGGAGTTGGGGGGCACACCTGACTGTTACTACATTTCTACATAGGATTGTGGGGAGGCACCTGACTGCTTCTACATTTCTATGCTGGATTGGGGGTAGGGGCACACCTGACTGTTTCTACATGTCTACGTAGGAGTGAGGGAGCACACCTGTCTGTTACTACATTTCTACACATGACTGGGGGCACACCTTACTGTTTCTACATGTCTACATAGGATGGGGGCACACCTGGCACTTGTACACATTTGCTATGACTGTACTGGTATGTCAGGTACTCCATTTCATTCTGTATTCTAAACAATCATGCTGACTAGAGGCATATAAGTGTACTACAGGTCTTGACTTTGGTTGCCCTACATATTAGTGTCTGACTTCCTACCCTTCAGAACTAACATCTCACTGCCTGACCTGCTGTAGTCTGTCTGTTTATGCCTGGGGGTTGGTTACCAATAGGCATCATTCTGAGGCCATAGCACAGCCTCTGTTTGTGTTTGTCTACGCCTGTCCTGCTGGCTGAGGCTGTTGTTGTGTATGTGAACCTTGCTGACTAGCATGTGTGAGTTATATGAACACACATGTCACCAAGCACATTTCCTGCAGTGGGTTTTGTCACCCTGTGTAGTACTGGCTACTATGGTGACTCCAGTATTTGTTGCAGATGTCATGGTGCCACTATGGGTGTCTACTATCTGCTGCCATACCATTCAGCCACCCGATTCCCTTGCATGCTCATATCCATACCATAGATACAGGTAACGACACATTCTACTCCATTCAGCAATTGTTAGGTTGATTGACTTACCTTGTGGGTGTGCCAGTATTGAGGATGGTGATGGGGAGCTGTCTATGTCTGATGCACATAGTGCACTCCCTATACATGGTTGAGCACAGGTAGTGTCATGTTTGGTATCCCTTTTACTGTATGTGTGAGTCAAAGAGAAGTGTCATTCCCTGGGCCCCTACTGTGTCTGTGAATGTACTATGCATTGCCTCTTTGCCAAGGCTGGGGCATACTGGGCACACCGCCATCTGCCTACTGCAGCAGGCTCAGGTTTTCCTCCTCTGAGTCACTCTGTATCTGTGCAGGCCTTATCATTTGTGGGGGGGCTGTGTGGCCCTGCCCCATGCTGTTTCTACTGCAGCTGTTTCTGCAGGATCATATTGTGTAGCATGGCACATACCATAACAATATGAGTACATGTAGCTGGTGAGTACTGCAAGGCTCCACCGGATGTGTCCAGGCACCAGAACTGTGACATGAGCATCCCAAACACACACTCTATTATAAGTCTCGTCTGTGTGTGTGCCTCATTATAGCGTTCTTGTTTGGGTGTGTGTGCATTTCTGATGGGTGTCATCAGCCATGGCTCCAGTGTGTAACCAGCATCCCCACTAGGCAACCATAAGGGATGCCCCCATTGGCAAATCTCTGGTACAGCTGCATCAGATGCCAGATGTGGGAATCATGATAGCTTCCTGGGCAGCCAGCATGCACATTCATTATAATGCCCTGGGCATCGCACACAACCTGGCAGTTGATGGATGGGAGGCCCTTGCGGTTGATGTAGACCCTACCCTGATCACTGAGTGGTGATTTAATGCATATGTGCGTGTAGTCTATAGCACTCACTACCTTAGGGTATTCTGCTATTTGGTGGAAGAGATGCATATTGCTGGCCAACACCTCACAGGTGTTGAGGAAATATACGTGCTCACTGGCATGTGCTGACATGGCATCCAGGAAATAGTGAAATACTCTGGATGCTGATGCCTGTAAGATCCCCATGATATCCCCAGTTGAGCTTTTGGAAGTACCTTTGGCTAGTATCCCTGTACAGGTTTTAGAGTGTGTTTATTATTTTCCCCCACAGGTGGCGAGGTGGGTCAAAGTCCCCCCTGCATGCAATCTGATGTTGGTGTCCATACAGACACTAAAGATGATGATAGTACTGTTTAGGCAAAGGTGGAGAGTCAGGGGCTGACACTGCACCATTTGAAATCCTCCTTTTAGCCACTCCAATGCCAAACACAGTTTCAGTGCCTATACACACCCCATCACCAGTGGCCATAGTGAAGGGACAGCTGGCATTTGGTGGCAGTGCACAGGAAAGTGTGGTAACCATGCCTAATGTGTCCAGTCGCAGCAGGCATAGCCAGATGTCTGGCAGGGCACCATATAGACAGATGTCCCAGGGTGCTCATGGTAGGGGCCATGGACATCATGCCCCTAGCAGAGGCGACAAAGTTGGTACCAGCAGGTGCATGTTTCAGGCTGTCATGGCTGTGCAGGCACGTATAGAACATTACCACAGACAAGGCCTGAAGCTGCAGAGGGCTGATCTCACATCTGCAAATGACAACTCCCGTGAACTAATGCCATCTGTGGATTAACTGACTTCATGGATAGATGGTCTGGTGAGATGATGGCCCACATTGACTGTGGTCTGTCCGTGCTTGAACATGAGGTGGGTGTGGCGATATCCATGTGGATGTAGGCCAGCAACGCCAACAGCTGGTAGTCAATGTGGATGTGCTAGGACACCAAGGCGCTGCCATAGTGGCAGTACCAGCCCCAGCACTGCGGGGGGGGTGCTGTCCGCACCACACCATAGCAGACTACAAGCACATGGTCCTGGCTAGTCCCAGGAGGGACCTGGTACCAGTGGACATTTGTCATCGTCAGGTGAGAGTAGCACATTGAGGCCTGTACCTGGATGTGCCCATGGTACCCCTGGCAGGCACAGTCCATGTGTCCATGGCTGGAGGCAGTGAACTGCACACCTTGCCAGGTATGCTCTGCAGATGTCCACAAACACCTGTGTAGGGCAGCCACATGGCAGAACTGTGTGCATGCATACCCACACACTATGCAAACATACATAGGGTAACCCCATACCTACACACACCACATCACCACTCCCAGTTCACCACAGTACACCCCTCACCCACACACATGGTGTCAAATGTATGGCCCACCCTCGACCTCTGGCAAACCAACATCACACCTTTGCATATGATGATACCTGTGCCACATCCCTGTCATCCTTACCATCAATGCAGGGACAGGCTAATATGGTTTTGATGCACATGGTGACTGTACTACAGTGTACCACAGTACTGCAATGTAACATGTTGTAAGGAGTTAAGTGTGTTGCATAAATGGCAGGTAGTGTAGCCATCCAGCAATGATGCATTATAGCTGTTAGCAACACTGGTTGATTGTGGTCTCTATGATGTTATCCATTTGTGTTGTAGGTGTACATGTGTTAGCATGAAGGTCCACAGTCATATTACACAATGGGGTATGGCACTGTGGTGACATCATGGCTGTCGCATATCTGGGGTACAGTTGAACACATGTCACAGGTTACTAAAATGGTTATTGCCTGTGCCACATGGACAGGTGACCAGCTGAGGCATGTATACCCTGCAACCTGATGTAGACCCATTCACATACATGCACACTGTTACTTGGCAACACTGGGACTGGACCCCTACCTAGCTATGTAGTGATACTGAAGTGTGTGGCTTACATTGCACACACCACACAGCATTTAAGCTGAGGTGTGTCTCTGGTTACATGTTACATGCAGAACATCCGCAGACATGTAGAATATGCTAATGGGGGATGTAATGGGTGTATATGGACAATACATAGTGTGACATACCATCATATACACATTAACAGACACATAACAGCCATACCCACCTCCATGATACCAGGGCCTATAGTTGCTAACTAACCTGACCATGTGTCCAATGTGACACAGATAAGCTGCAGACAGCATATGCATAACTGGCTTGGATTGCGGTATCAGTTACCTGTATGGTTGATGGTGACAGTGGTAACCATAAAGTGGTACATGGGACATATACTGGGTGTACCTTAGTGTAATGACAGTGTACACAGCCCCCACATCCCCCAGTGGATATTGTACCCCATAAAACCCATGATGACACTCTGCCATGGCTAGCATCACACATTGGCCACAACTGTGATACAACCCATAGTATACCCCAGCAGTGGATCTACAGGGATATGCATCTAATGCACATGCCACACGTGTAATAGGGTGTTGCATTGCCATGCCTCACCTATGGGCAGCAACAACACTATCTGTACTACTGTGTGGTAATGGGTATTGTAATAGAAGTATGTGGTCTCAGAATGCTGTACCCTACAGATATACAGATGTGCACAACTATGCACACATGCCAGAACACAGTGGGTATCCCATGCCTATCAACCCATTTGTAAAACACTGTTGTGCTGGTACTGCAAGGCTCATGTAGCCGGTATGCAGGGAGCTTAACAGGGTACATGTAATGTCCCATACAGCAGCAGCCACAACTGACTGTGGCAATGGGTGTTGCGCTGGTTGTAAAGGCCCTCCTGGAATTCCCAAATACAGGTGTGCTAACACACAGACACTGCTATACTCAGTCATGCACACATACACGTGTCATTACAGGGGTGCATCACTGCAGGTTTTCATAGCTGTGTACCTAGCTATTATCCAAGGGGAGATGGGTTGTGTAGGGGTTGTGTGTACAGTGGTATCTTGGCACCTGCCAGGTGGCAGCAGTCAATCAGCAGACACTACTGTGGTGACCCTCAGGGTGAAAATGACATGCATCACCCAATCCTCAATGTGCCTCCTGCACATGGCCACTGAGGTGATCAAGTTGACATGTATTCAACATGCATTACAACACATGGTTAGTGTCTGTGATGGAAACCTATACCCAAGCATGTTCTGTTGACTGTGGTAGTGTAGTGAAACCCCTGATGACTATGTAGTGCTATCACATGTCTATGCAGTTATTAGATGTGCCACATAGGTTACATGTTGAGGACCCCTCCAAACTATGTGATGGAGAGTGGCATCTGCAACAGTGATATGGTAGCTATACAGGAGGTGTGGTACACATGGTTGTCCCCATGAACAGGTGCCAGCATCAACACAGCCACACTCTCACAGGGATGCACACATACTGACACACTTGACAGGGCCAGAGATTGTCACAACACAGTACTGTGCAGGTATCACATGCACCACAGGGGTCATATGGAGGTTACATGGGCAAAGGGTATGTGAAGATGTCTGACATCAGTATGCCAATGGGGGTTGTAGTGAGTCTGAATGTGGTCATAGGCATCGTACAACACACACACAGACACAGGATGCCAGTACTGCCATGTATGGGTGCTTTGCTTCACGGGTGTGTAGTGGTCAAATGTGCCAGATGGCTATACAAGGCTAGGTGATGGATATACCTTGGCATCAGGCCACATGACAATGGTCTGCAGTGTGGCTCGGGGGTTTAGGGTCTGGATTTGCCCAAACAGGTGGGCATTGTATTCACCATCCAGTCACCTGGGTAACTATTTCGTGTGGCCAATGCTGTGCATTGCTTGCCATGTATGTGTTCCTTAGTCCATGACATGGATGGTGTCTGGGATGTGCACAACTCCCACATGCATGTACAGTGACATGTGGAACTGTATCTGGGGTGTCTGGCCCATGTTGTGTACACAGACTGTTATCATCAGATGTCCCAGTCCTGACCTCATGTGGCAAGAACTGTTAATGGACAGCAGGTTGACCCTATACCTACATTGATAGCATTATATCAGTATTCCCTGGTGTCAGTGGCATCTGTCCATACAGGGTATGTTTTTCAAGACATGGTATGTCCTTTGTGGGTCACATTTGATGGCATCACAAGTGTTGCAGGTGTCCAGTGGGGAACATAGGGAAGATGTACTGTCAACATGTAAGTGCCTATTAGACTGATGGACAGGGTGTCATGTCCTCTATAGCCCACTGCAATCACACCATGGTTACTATCAGTGGGCAATATGCAGGGTACTATCAACATAGCAGCTGTTGCCTAGGCTGGTATGTGTGTGTGAGACATGGGTTGAGAGTATTCGCTGGGTAATACAAGGGTTGCTAACTTTGTTCACCTGGCCTTGATGTCACATGTAGGGTATAGATTTGCACCCCAGCCTCTCAGCTATTTCACATCTGTTATCCCTGTATGATGGACATTGTGATGTATACTAGAGACAACATATAAGAAATATGCAAAACTCGCTCCACATTGAGTCCAGTTGTTACACACTCACATCCACCTCCACACAGGAAAGGAATGACAAACACAGACACACACACACCTGTCATGTCTCAAATTAGAACTTCTACCTACCTAGTTTACTACACTACAGCACTATGCAGTTATAGAACATGCCATGGAGATTACTGGAGTACTCCTTCTCCAAATGTATATTTCACAGTGAATGACATCAGCAGGAGTGCCAAAGTAGGGCATTTGAATTGTAGTGAGTGTAACTAGCCTAAAATTCATTGCTCCCTACACAGACAAAGACACACGCAAAAACATCCACAACTGCCATGTGTGGGGATAGAACCCCTACCAGATTTCTATATCACACTACAGCATGAAGCTGTTATAGGACACACCATGGAGATTCATGGAGTACTCTTTCCCCAAAGGTGTATTTCATAGTGAATGACATCAGCAGGATTGCCAAAGTAGGGCATTTGAATTGTAGTGTGTGTAACTAGCATAAAATGCATTTCTCCCTATACAGACAGAAACACACACACACACACACACACACACACACACACACACACACACACACACACACACACACACACACAGTTGCCATGTCTGGGATTAGAAGTCCTACCTAACTAGTTTATCACACTACAGCAGTACGCAGTTATAGGACATGCCATGGAGATTACTTGGCTACACCTTTCCAAAAGGTGTATTTCACAGTGTATGACATCAGCAGCCTTGCCAAAGTAGGGCATTTGAATTGTACTGAGTGTGACTAGCCTAAAAAGCATTGCTCTCTACACAGACAGAGGCACACACACACACACACACACACACACACACACACACACACACACACACACACACACACACACACACAGTTCCCATATTTGAGATTAGAACTCCTACCTAACTAGTTTATCACACTACAGCAGTATGCAGTTATAGGACACGCCACAGAGATTACTGGGCTACAACTTTCTGAAAGGTGTATTTCACAGTGTAAGACATCAACATTCTTGCCAAAGTAGGGCATTTGAATTGTAGTGAGTGTGACTAGCCTAAAAAGCATTGCGCTCTACACAGACAGAGGCACACACACACACACACACACACACACACACACACACACACACACACACACACACACACACACACACACACACACAGTTGCTACATCTGGGATTAGAACTCCTAGCTAACTAGTTTATCACACTACAGCAATATGCAGTTATAGCATGTGCCACAGAGATTACTGGGCTACAACTTTCCGAAAGGTGTATTTATGTATGACATCAGCAGCCTTGCCAAAGTAGGGCATTTGAATTGTAGTGAGTGTGACTAGCCTAAAAAGCATTCCTCTCTACACAGACAGAGACCCACACATACAGTTGCCATGTCTGGGATTAGAACTCCTATCTAACTAGTTTATCGCACTACAGCAGTACGCAGTTATAGGATGTGACATGGAAATTACTGGGCTACAACTTTCCGAAAGGTGTATTTCACAGTGTATGACATCAGCAGCCTTGCCAAAGTAGGGCATTTGAATTGTAGTGAGTGTGACTAGCCTAAAAAGCATTGCTCTCTACACAGACAGAGACACACACACACAGTTGCCATGTCTGGGACTAGAACTCCTACCTAACTAGTTTATCACACTACAGCAGTACGCAGGTTTAGGTCATGCCATGGGGATTATTGGCTGACATCTTTCCAAAGGGTGTATTTCAAAGTGGATGACCTCAGCAGGCTTGTCATAGTAGGGCTATGGGGAGGGCAGTGTGTGTGCGTGGGCCATAACCCATTCATCTTCATCTAGAGGTTGACACGCCACATGCGGGTACACGCAGGGTTATATTCCACAGGTACGTGTATACAGCTGCTAGATGACTACTTCCTTGTACAATCATGTTACACAGCTAGCACCTGCACCACATAGCCCATAATGCTGACAGATGCCAGTGGCTAATGTCTACAGTGAGTGACATCTGAACCTCATGTGATTGTAGCCATTTGGCTGTGTGCTGGATGGGACAGGCATCATAATGGATTGCCCCTTGTCACAGTCATTCTCTTCCACACATCTATGCTCATCTACCTTTAGCTTATTATAGTGTGTTGTCCTTGGATATATGCTTGTATTCCTATCTACTGTGTGTGCAAAGCATGAGTGGTGCATACTGAGGAGTGTCTGCACTAACATCTGCAACTGCCAGATATGTCTGGTCCATTCTTGTTTGCAGACATGGTCTTCATTTGTTAAATGTGTGAGCATGCTCAGTATGACCTTTTAGAATGTTGTTGACTGGCATTGCTTTCATTTCTCTAAGTGTGTGAGCATGCCCAGTATGCCCTTCTGTACTGAATGTGTAGATCGATTCCAGGTAGTTTGTACTGCAGTGCAGACCTTTGTGTTGTACAACTACAGGTAGCATACTGTTTCTGCAGGGTATCCATCAATCATTTGGCAATATGGGGGCAAACTGTGCCTGGGATAGTGTGTACTGCAGGTGATTTTGCCTGTGCTGCTTCAGTTGCATGGTACTGCTGTTAATAGAGATAGTCAGACATATGTACTTTTATACACAGTGATGTTTTCTGTCCTCATGTGCTGTCAGGTAGACATTCTTGCTCACAGTGATGTCTTGGGGGACAATGGTGACTGCAGCCATGTCTGGTATTGTGGGCAGACACCTACGTATTCATGGTAGGTTATGCCATTCTGGAGGGGGAGCTGCAGACACTTGCTGCTCGGCCTGTGTATCCATTTCAGTACCTTGGTACAGTGCTGACAGAGGATCCCATACGTGTACGCCCATCGACATGGCAGTATGGGCTTATCTTGCTGTGGCAATGCCTTACAGCTGTACAGATTCACACAGGTTACCCAGAGGCAGAGCTCATGGTCAGGACATTAATCCTATTGTGGTGTACGGACAGGTTTGTAGTCACCCATTTATGTGTTTGCTGCCAGGGATAGTGTGTGCACACAGCTTTGTGTCAAACCCTGCACATTCCTTGCAGCCCATGCCCCCCCCCATTATTCTAACCTCTTCCATACATTATGCATACATTCTCTGATACTTTCCCTAAGGGTGTCATGCCATCACAGGTGTGTTTTAGTGTTGATGCCCAGTGCATGCAGTGGGACATGGTGGACATGTTACTGTGGTTTGTCCACATGGCCTTGACTATGGCTTATGTGGGGTGTGTTATGTTGTCATTTGGGTGTCCATGACATAACATGCATTGGCAGTACATGTCAGACACAGGCCTTTGGCAGAAGCCTGTGGGGCATTAGGTGTTGCTGCGGGCCAGATGTAGCATGCCATTGCATTCTGTCAGTCCTACAGTCTCAGACCACCATACAGTACATTCCTCTGTGGTGACAGAGTAGGTGTGATAGGTGTTGATGCCAGTACCTTCTATCAGTCTTGATCAGGTGGTGTGGATGCTGGCAGGATGCTACCTACAGCTAGGAACACACCTGCATGAGACACCTGCACTGCATGCTGCATTCATCTGCTATTGCCATATACAGGGGGGTTCTTACTGTACCCATTCCCCACAGCAGGGATATGACCAGAGAGGGACCTGTGGGTGGTGGTTTCGTGAGCTGGGTACATGTGTGCTATGGACACTACTTGCATCTGACACACAGATATGCATGGGACATTCCAGTTATGCTGACATGTGCATGTACATCAGCTGTTCCCCAATACATCAGTCGTACCTCCTTTGTGATCTGCAAGTGTTCAGGCAGACATCACCGGTATCCCCTACTATAGGACAAGTTACTGTGATGCATACCTGCATGTACAATTCCAAGGGTGTTTCCATTTCACAGTGACACAATATGTACTGCATGTCTGGGGTACTTTCCCCTGTGTACTGCATGTATATCTAGCCCAACAGCCATGCCATGTCAGTCTTTCAGATGGTGACACATATTACCACCATACATTTACAATGGCTTACTGCTAGTATGTGTTATACTGGTGGGGATGGTCTTTGGCACTGCAGTTGTGAGGGCTTGTCCCTGTCATCAGCAGTAACAGGCAATGGCCACCATGACTTACATCAACATGCATACATACTGACCACTCTCACACAATATGAAACACACACCATCCTAACACACACTCAGACCTGCATATTGTGCAAATGCTACAACCTATCCTGCTACCTTGGCCACCTCTGGGCATCTGTGCTCCACTCGTATTATACCTACTCATACATGTTACTACATTTCTACACAGGATAGGGCGGGGGCACACCTGACTGTTACTACATTTCTACACTGGATTGAGGGAAGGGGCACACCTGACTGTTTCCACATGTCTACATAGGAGTTGGGGGGCACACCTGACTGTTACTACATTTCTACATAGGATTGTGGGGGGGCACCTGACTGCTTCTACATTTCTATGCTGGATTGGGGGTAGGGGCACACCTGACTGTTTCTACATGTCTACATTGGAGTGAGGGAGCACACCTGACTGTTACTACATTTCTATATAGGGTTTGGGGGCGCACCTGACTGCTACTACATTTCTACACAGGATTAGGGGGCACACTAGACTGTTACTACAGTTCTACACAGGATTGGTGGGGACACACCTGACTGTTTCTACATTTCTACACATGATTGGGGGCACACCTTACTGTTTCTACATGTCTACATAGGATGGGGGCACACCTGGCACTTGTACACATTTGCTAAGACTGTACTGGTATGTCAGGTACTCCATTTCATTCTGTATTCTAACCTATCATGCTGACTAGAGGCATATCAGTGTACTACAGGTCTTGACTTTGGTTGCCCTACATATTAGTGTCTGACTTCCTACCCTTCAGAACTAACATCTCACTGGCTGACCTGCTGTAGTCTGTCTGTTTATGCCTGGGAGTTGGTTACCAATAGGCATCATTCTGAAGCCATAGCACAGCCTCTGTTCGTGTTTGTCTATGCCTGCCCTGCTGGCTGAAGCTGTTGTTGCGTATGTGAACTTTGCTGACTGGCATGTGTGAGTCATATGAACACACATGTCACCAAGCACATTTCCTGCAGTGGGTTTTGTCACTCTGTGTAGTACTGGCTACTATGGTGACTCCAGTATTTGTTGCAGATGTCATGGTGCCACTATGGGTGTCTACTATCTGCTGCCATACCATTCAGCCACCCAATTCCCTTGCATGCTCACATCCATACCATAGATATAGGTAACGACACATTCTACTCAATTTGGTAATTGGTAGGTTGATTGACTTACCTTGTGGGTGTGCCAGTATTGAGGATGGTGATGGGGGGCTGCCTATGTCGGATGCACATAGTACACTCCCTATACATGGTTGAGCACAGGTAGTGTCATGTTTGGTATCCCTTTTACTGTATGTGCGAGTCAAAGAGAAGTGTCATTCCCTGTGTCCCTTCTGTGTCAGTGTATGTACTATGCATTGCCTCTTTGCCAAGGCTGGGGCATACTGGGCACACCACCATCTGCCTACTGCAGCAGGCTCAGGTTTTCCTCCTCTGAGTCACTCTGTGCCTGTGCAGACCTTATAATTTGTGGGGGGCTGTGTGGCCCTGCCCCATTCTGTTTCTACTGCAGCTGTTTCCACAGGATCATATTGTATAGCATGGCACATACCATAACAATTTGAGTACATGTAGCTGGTGAGTACTGCAAGGCTCCACCGGATGTGTCCAGGCACCAGAACTGTGACATGAGCATCCCAAACACACACTCTATTATAAGTCTAGTCTGTGCGTGTGCCTCATTATGGCGTTCTTTTTTGGGTGTGTGTGCATTTCTGATAGGTGTCATCAGTCATGGCTCCAGTGTGTAACCAGCATCCCCACTAGGTGACCATAAGGGATGCCCCCATTGGCAAATCTCTGGTACAGCTGCGTCAGATGCCAGATGTGGGAATCGTGATAGCTTCCAGGGCAGTCAGCACACACATTCATTATAATGCCCTGGGCATCGCACACAACCTGGCAGTTGATGGAAGGGAGGCCCTCGCGGTTGATGTAGACCCTACCCTGATCACTGGGTGGTGATTTGATGCATATGTGTGTGTAGTCTATAGCACTCACTGCCTTAGGGTATTCTGCTATTTGGTGGAAGAGATGCATATTGCTGGCCAACACCTCACAGATGTTGAGGAAATATACGTGCTCACTGGCATGTGCTGACATGGCATCCAGGAACTAGTGAAATACTCTGGATTCTGATGCCTGTGAGATCCCCATGATATCCCCAGTTGAGCTTTTGGAGGTGCCTTTGGCTAGTATTCCTAGGCCTACACATACCATGGTATGCACTTGGATGGGTTCCCCTCTGTCAGTTCAGTGTGTCAGGCATGGCTGGCACAGCTCAACAATTTGCAGTAGGAGGTCCTTGTCCACCCTATAGTGCTCCACTATCTCCAGCTCGTGTAGCCTCTGGTAGTTTACCCTGGGTCTGTACACTTTTCTCCATCTCCTCACTGGGTTGGTCGACAGCATTCACATCTTCACCACCCTCAGCCTCTTGCATATGTTGTTGTATGATGACTGCTGCAGCCCCTATAATTTTGTAGTTTTGTTTGTTAAAAGTTCCCCGCTTGTATACACCGGTGGTGTAGAGTATGGGAAAAACCAGTGGGGAAGGTGTTTGCATAGTTTATAGTAGTGTTCTGGGCTGGGCTGGTCTGCTGCCTGTGTAATTGTCTGATTCTGATACATTTCACCCGTCAGCTATGCTAGTTCTCCTTGATTAACTTCATACTGCTGTTTTCCCTTCCCATTGCTTTCCTGTTTAAGCCCAGGGTTGTGCCACACAAAGGCAGTGCTGGAATGTGCACAGAGCTGCTATTTCCTGGTTTACTTTTTTTTTCTTTAAAACCCGGTGTGCGGCGCACACACTCGCTTAGGCAATGTAAAGAGTGCTAGGCAGACTCAGACACACACCCTTGCCTAGCTGTGCTAAGC
>NC_056731.1:89589767-89627267 GCF_019279795.1 Protopterus annectens
CAGTAGCTAGAGACAAACAATACTGAACCTGGGAAGATGAGCTACATGCAAGTTATTTTAATAAGTAAGAGGTGTGAAAGGAGAAAGTGTGCCATGCACCCTAGAAAGATGAGTTTAGCATAGAATTAGTAAAACTGACTGTAAAGTAAAGATATGTTTGCATACATTTGATTTTGTCAGTGTAATCCTTGGTTTTAGATGATTATCACTGGTGAAGTAACACCCTGACCCCCCCCCCCCATTTGCAATAAAATGGGAAAAACGGGTTGTGGATGGATGAATGGCTGGGTGATTCTTGACTATTCCATGGGTAGCTTAAGTGCTTCAAACTAATGGATGTTCAACCAGTACCTGCTTAGTTTGATAGCCAAGCTCTCAGCACTGCAGGTCTGATAGCCCCAGTGATGCTTGTGTGTGCACAGAACCAAATAAAGAATAGTCTGGTTGAAGCACTAGGCTTTAATACATCATTAGGTCATTGTCTAAGCGAAGGAAACCCCTGTTTATTCAAGAACAAGCAGCTAAAAGTGCATTTCACTGCTTGCCTCTGCAGTGCTTTAAACCTGAAAAGAATCTGATGCTGCTCAATATATAATTAAGAAGTTTAATTTAGATGAAGGCTTATGGCTACACATTCAAACTGTATACAATTTGTAGAACATAGAATTTAAGTTATTCAGCCATTAGTGAGAAAGACTGTTCTAATTTTATTGATCTTTTAACTATTCTTGTGCCAAAAAAAATAAATGGAAAAGGCCTCTTATCCAAAATGTATAAAACGATAAGAAAAGTATTATATCATCAAAAACTATTGGAATTATTTTAAACGTATAAATAGTAATTTCCCTAGTGAAGAAGACAAACGTCTATTTCTCATATCATCCAAACAAACCACATCTTCACTTAGATGGAAACTGTACAAATAGAAATTTTAATACAGGTCTTTTACAACACATAGAATAGAATTAATATCTAAAACTAAGACAATTTGTTGGAGGTGTAAATTAGATATAAAAGCTGACTGGAAACATATAATTTTTGAATGTGTTGTAATCAAACCATATTGGAAGGAAATTAATTATTTTTTTACAGGCTTTATTTTCTGATAAATTTATCTTATCTAAGTCCTTGGTTTTTTTTAATGCTCCAATACCGGAGTGTGTTCCCAGACTGAAGCATCCAATTTTATGAAGTATATTGACAATTGCAAGGACTGTAATAATGACAAACTGGAAAAGAGAATCCACTCCCTCTTTCAACAAATTTTTGAACATCACCTCTAAAGTGTGCCACCTGGAACTTATTACAATAAAATT
Organism: Protopterus annectens; assembly: GCF_019279795.1. Classification (NCBI taxonomy): domain Eukaryota; kingdom Metazoa; phylum Chordata; order Ceratodontiformes; family Protopteridae; genus Protopterus; species Protopterus annectens. The sequence continues at coordinate 89,591,084 of NC_056731.1, forward strand.
AAGATCTACAAGAATCACTTCTTCATATAACGCTTGGAAAGGACTAACTGATCTCTTAAATAAACAATTACTTTCGGTGAGTAATTGAAAGTGCATTTTTTAATATTCTTTAATAGCTGGCAAACACCCTTGTAAATAGTTGTTTATAAATAGTTGTTTTATGAGTTTTTATAATAGTTTAACATTTTTGTTTTTCACTTTTTACTATGCTGATTATTTCTCTCCTAAATTGAATATTATTATTTTTATTTATGTTTTTAAAATTTTAATAAAATATTTGAGAAAAAAAATAATCTGATGCCGATGGTTTTATTATCATTGATGTTTTAGTGGTATCTTTCTAAAGAAAGCATGTAAGCGCAGTATTTTCGTGTAAAGCAATGGAAGCTTACTAAATATTATTTTATTTTATGTAAATCTGTCCTAAAGCATGTGAGTTCATAGACATTGATCATTTCAACTTATACAACTGAATGTTATCTCCTGTCATTGAACTTTAGGATTGCTAGTAAAGTTCGTGTCATATTATTTTGCTGCCATTTCACTTACTCAACAAGTTAGAGTTAATTAAAATAGAATCATTATTTAAAGTACAATAACATAATACCTTGGTTGATGATGTAAAGAAAGCTATCAGTGGTAGAGAATAGGATAAAATAGGATAGGCATATGTGTAGGCTATCAATGATTACTTCCAGAAATATGAACTGATAATTCCAAAAAGGTGTATAGAGAGGTACAGCTAGCACATGATCTGGACCTAATGATGGAAGTAGTAATTTTAAACTGAAAAAGGAAATACACCGAACCATGCTCATTTTCAAATGAAAGAGAAATGAAGACTTAATTAAGGGATTGACAGTGTGCAGTAGTTAGCATTCTTACCACACAGTATTTTGCTTCCTGCTTGCATTGTATGAGAAGTCTGAATGTCCAGCTTGTGTCCACATATCTTTTCTCCAAGACCTTAAGTTTGTTTTCTTTAATATTCCAAACGCATGCCATCAGGTAAGTTGTTGATCTTCTAAAAAGTGTGTGTGTGTGTGTGTGTGTGTGTGTGTGTGTGTGTGTGTGTGTGTGTGTGTGTGTGTGTGCATCCTTTAAAGAACTGCTGCCCTCACAAGGAATGGTTGTCTGCTTTTTTGTCTTTACTGGTCAGAGTAATAAAGCAGGTATAAAAAATGAATGAATAAGTGAATAAAGAAAGGGACAGAATCACGCAAAGAAAGTGAAAAAGCAAATGTAACAGTTGGACAAAAAGTGCACTAATAGAGATGGGGAGAAGAACATAGCAGAAAGTCACGAAAAAGAAAAGAACAGTGATACAAAAACAAATGGCAAAGGCATCATAGGGCATTACAGTCTAAGGCAGAAGTGCTGTCAGAAGCTGAATTATAATTGAAAGAAAGAGCTGGGCTATTTAGTGAAAAACATGAAATGTGGTGACAGCTGCCATGAATGACAGTGACAAATACTGAAGACTTAAAAAAAGAGATAATTAAGACTGTAAATGTCAGCAGAATAATGGCACTGCTAATGTATACATGAGTAAATAACAAGCAAGAAAATGAAGCTTTGAATGTATGTCCAGAAGGGCTACATGGAGTCTGCTCAATGTAAGAGCATAATGTTCATAGGTTCATAGGTTCATAGGTTCATAGGTTCGTAGGTGTGTACTAGGCTAATGGCTCTGGAGCCTTTACAAGCCTAACCCATAGATGTGCCCTGGCATTGTGCCACCCAGCATTAGTTCCCAGTGCCTCTATCTGTGATAAACACAGATTAAAAATATGTGATGTGAATGAGAATTTACACACATTGAACGTTTTGATGATTTTATTTCCGTCCAGGTATGTTTCCTTACTTACATTGTAATGATATTGTAACATAGAGTAATGTACTTCAAAAGTAAAAATTTTACTTTAAAATGCAAAACTTTTGTTACATTGGGTACTTCTAAAGAGCATAATTCCCTTTTTGCCATGATAATTAAAAGTAAGTAAGCAATCTCCCCTGAGTCTGCTTTGACTCATGGTGATTCTACAGTGTTTCTGTAGCATACTATGGAAGTAGATTGCCAGGCCTTTCTTCTGCACAGATACTTCCCCAGGCAGGTTTTAAACTCAGGTCTACCAGTTGGTAATGTTATGCCTTAACCTCAGAAATATCAGACTGGTGTCATGATAATTAAATGCATATATAATTGTATAAGCTAACTGGAGGAGGAGGGAAGAGGTGAAAGCAACAGTGCCAAGCAAATTAATCAACTATCAGACAAGAATAAGAAAACAGCAAATAACTCAGCTAATTAAACACTGGTACTGCAGCTAATATTGAAGGCTCAATGTAATTTTCTACTCTGAGCATGTGTCTCATATCTTTTGATTGTAATTTTTGCAGACAGATGTATAGAGTAAGGAGTTTGAAGATAACATTCCAACTAAAGACATACTAGTTGCATTCTCGTGTACCATCTGTGTCAGACTCACCTTTCATTTGTATCATTCCATGAGAGCGTGCTCATTCAATGATTTTCAATGAACATTAATGACATTCTCTGTGAATGATAATCATGGTTGCCAGCATCTTGCATTCTTTACAGAAAATGTTGATCCAGTCCCATCAGATACTATTACTGATGCTTGTTTATGCTGATTGTTTTTTCTAAAATAAATGTCTCAATTTAATTAATATTTAACAGAATCTTTTTAAGTGAGGACATTATCAAGATTTGTCTTTCTTCTGCAGTCTCAGTAAATCATCAGTAACACTCTCCCCAGTGTTGGTGGAAGATGAGAAAGTTGTAGAATCGATTCCCACAAAAGGTAGTGGGATTAATTTTCCAATACTGACTGTGTAGTACAGGATAGGAACGGGTCTGCACTTCTGAGAGTGCCATCTTTTGGCTGAGATGCTAAACTGAGGCCTCCTCTACCAGAGTTGGTAGCAGCTAAGGTGGATGTGAAAGATCCCATAGCAACTATCAAAAAGAATGGGGGGAAGTTCACCACTGAACAAGCGTAGCTTGCCCTCCTCTTCCAGGAGGGAGTTTGAAGGGTATGTCATTGAGTGCATCTCCCACTAATGACTCACCAGTAGAGAAAATGACCTAGCATGAGACAGGTGTTCAAGATAGAAGAATGGGGATTCCAGAGAAGCTAGGTTATTTGAGGAAGTGGTGATTGGCCCAGTGCTGTATCCTGTGCCTGCTCCTTCCATGCTGTGATAGGCTCCTTCCTACAAACTGGCAGAGTCACAGCAGTTGGTGAGATGGTCACCAGGTGTCGGTGGTACAACATTCTTTAAAAAATACTACTGAAATGATTGTTATCACAAGCAAGCTCACATCTCCTAAACTTATGTTAAGGAATCATAACATATCTGCTAGATGCAAATTTATATGATTTTGTCTTATATCCTGAAATCATCCAATATGAGCCTATCATATCTCACAGTACTGCAAGTAAAGTTTTCATGTGGTTTAAAAATCAGCAGTAAAAGTGCAGTTGTTAGACTTTACTGGTTTAGATCTGGGTAACTAGTGCTTAAGCTATCTAACTAAAAATCATACTATACTTAGCAATGTGCGACCATTATTATTCACAGAGACACCTTTGCACTAGTGCAAATATGTAAATAAATAGTGCTAGTATCCTTGTGCAGAATACAGAGCACCTTTATGACACTGTTTAAAAGGAACCTGAATGAGTGGATGGGGCATTGTAGATTCTTACTAGGGATAGTGCCCACGACCCTCCTGGACATGGTCAGTCATTACTTAATACAATCCTGGGTACTGACTAGAGTATCTATGGTATTACATTGGGATGAAATGGCTAGCCTTGAGATGACCTCTAGGTCGATAGCCTAGTAACCTCCTGTGATCCTATAAAGCACATCTATATTAGTTACTGAACTGCAAATATTTATTATAATACATCCTGAATAAAAATGTCAGTTTGAAATGCAACTCAGAAGTTGACCTGTTTGCAAATGTTGTTTTGAAATGCTGTCCCTTAAACTGAGTCATGGCTGAAACTGAAAATGGGTCTTTGGAAAGTTCATTTGCCTGGATAACAAACAAAGATATAAATTGTCTATGTAGAAAGATTACTTAACATCTGTTCCCTTGACTAATGTCGTCCATGCTGGATGCTGATCTGTGTCTAACTGCAGTTAGTTCCACACAATAACAAAAAGAGCGATAAGAGCTCTAGGGACCTAAACCTGGTCACCACGATAAACAGGACATGCTGGACGGATAGATTCCTGTCCCACAGACTTCCTATACTCTGGAACAAGCTACCCATCTATGTCAAGCAAAGTTCCTCATTAGCACTCTTCAAGAAAAATCTTGGTGAGTGGATGGGAAATAGGAAATACACCCTGGGGATCACTTCTGTGGCTCTGCTTGACAGGGGCACATGAAATGTACTTTCTTGGGTGGCGTAAGCCAGGGAACCTTGTTGGGTAGGCTTACTTAGGCCCTTGGCCCAATAGCCTTGTACCTACCTATGAACCTATGACATACAGGACAACAGAACATCACATATTGGACACAGTCAAAATAACTGTAGGAATAATGTCATATAGCTAGTATAATTATGGATAACTGAATGGGAAAAGAAAAACTGTCAAGTCAGTCCTGAAAAGAGGTATCCCTAAATGACTCAATCAATGTCTTCTCAACCCTAGTAGATAACACTATACACAGAGGGCTATTCTTGAACTGAATTCCTGTCATTCATATGTTGAGATGCACTCATCTAATTCAAAAAAAGAAATAAAAAACAGTGGATGGGGCTGCATATGTGGGGAATCAAGGGTTTAAGTTTACTGGCTAGAAGAGATTTAAAATTCCAGTAAAAAATATTTAGCACAGAGTCTAGTCTCTAGAATCCACAAATGTGGAGTTATATTCTTTGCATGAGGTCGAAGGTTTGCTACCTGTAACTTTTGTATTCAAAGTTTCCCTTAATTAGCCAGCCAGTGAAAGTTACTTTATACAGTTTTAGAAAGAGTCTGCCTGGGCAAGGTACATAATACTTGTTATGCGTTTTGGATTTGGTAAATCTCTTACTATTTATAAAAAGTCAAATTCTCACCCCTGTTCCAGGGCATGCTTTAGTATAGTTGCTTTCTACATCAGAGCTTTAATGCAGGGAATCTTTAATGCAGATGGAAAGGTTAGCAAACAGTAAACTTCAGTGTAATAAACAGTGAAGGCCCAAATGTGTCCATTTGCTGAATAAACGTATTTATTGTTAGTAACATTAAATATCTAGCTAATAGTTTGGCACATATTTCTCTTTAACCTTCTTGAATAACAATATTATCTATTTAAAACAATGGGCATAAAACTAAATTTCCATTTTTTTCCAAGGCTATAAAGATTCTAAACGTAGTTTGCATATGCTGAGTCCATGACAGAGTGGTCGGTAAAGTTCTAATGAAGGCTGATGTGATCAGGTTTCAAAAGTGTCCTAGGCATAGAAGAGGTAAGCCAAAAAAGGTGGACAATGAGTATCTGCTGAAAGCTCACTCATCATACAGTGGGGGAGTTGGCTATGTCTTGCCACAAGATAATCTATTTGAGAAGGCATGCAGGTACACCATATAAGCACAGAGACTCAGGAGCATTAGTTCTTCATGGAATGTCAGCTTTCCAGTCTAGAACTCTGGATATACAGGCTCACACAGACCTATCCCAGGCTTCGTGTAGCAGACATTGTACTATGTCTGCTGTTTAACAGATGGAGGGCTGAATGTGTAGCAAACATAATGTTTGTGGTCAGCAGTGATCTATACCAAGGTTTCCTTCACTTTCATGCATTTCCCATAGAATGTGAGTTCAGTGATGTTACTTCTTCACTTTCTGGCAAATCCTTGGCCTGGTGCTAACCTGGATTTGTGGGCTGGAGAGACAGAAAGAGGAAGAGAGATAGAGAGAAAAGGAGGTCACTGCTTACGTGTGACTGACAAACCAGCACGGGAACCAAAATAACAAGAAAAAATAGTGATTTTTCAAAAGCTGTCTTAATGAATGCATAAGATAATAAAATGCTAAGTTAACAAATACTAATGCTCTATAGCTTAAGGCTGTCCTGCATATGGATCAGATCAAGTATGTATGTTTGAGTGAGATTTATGTACCAAATCCTTAACTTTTACATGATACAGCCTTTATGAGTGGCACACTTTGATTGTCAAGTAGAAGCCACTTTAAGTAATACATTTGAGCTTACTTGTTGTTATTGACCACAAACTTAATGAAACTTGGCATATCAATAATATTGTCCTGACAGTCTAATTGACTTTGTAGTGACAAGGCAAAATAGTAATGCACAGCATTTTTGGTTGATGGCAGCATCTCCCTGCAAAAATCCCCCATGTGGATACTCTGGTCCCCAACCCACAATCTCTGTATACTGAGATCACACAAGTTTGGTGGAATGTGAAAAGAAAGTTTTCATCGTGTCTAAGTCATTGAAAGATTGGACATAGTAAATTTAAAAATCAGATGGTATTGGGACAGACCATCCCCAATGAAACTCTGTAGAGGTTACTGGCCCTTGTAAAAAACACAGTAGAATTTCATTTAGTTTGATGTATTGCAATAATGTACAGGGCAGTGGGAAGATCACCGGCAGTAGACTGTGGATAGTACATTAAATGCTGGCAGGTCAAAGCAGACTTATACAGCCATTAGTTCCCCTCCTGCCTCACTCAGTCTTTAAAGACTTTATGGCTTTCTATTATTAACATCTGTCACTGTCAAAAATTGCTAATTGGAGTTCTTTCTTTCTACAGCTATTTAGTGTGGGGTTTGAAAATTGTCAACTAAAAAATGTGTTTCTACCTTAAAAAATCTTATTGACGACAGCAGAGTTTCAGCAATATGCTTTCTCAATCCAGACTTGCATTTTATGTACTAATGCATATTAAATGTAGCAAATTTCATTTCTAAGACAGAAGGTATTTACATCAGTAAGCATTAAATATTATTAAAGGCACAAATTGAAGCCACTTCAAATAATAAATCTGGGTATAGTCAATGTGATTGATGGGCAATTTACTAATTTTTCATATGGACTACAGTGTCCTGCTACCCCATAAGACCTTCTCTGTACTGACAAGTTAAATCTCATCAAGCAGACCATCTGTATTGGCTTCCATTGGTGAGCTCATTTGGAAGATTTGTTTTTAGTGTCAATGTTATGTTGGATATAAGCCCATTTACCTCTCTGTCCTTCAAGACATTTTTCCTGGGGTGAATTAGCTAGAGGAAGAAAAATAATGCATTCAACCAAATAAAGCACAGCACGGCACAACAAATGAATAATACAAACTTTAATGGACTTCCTTCAAGGGACTTCCTCAGAACAATAGATACATCCCCACCCAGCCTTTAAATACCAATTCATTTAGACAATCAATCAATTAATTAATTAGTGACCAACAAAAGGAACCATCATTTAAAAAATATATATGCACTTGAATTTGAATTTATGATCCTTATACTCTCTTATATGCCTGCATAAGGCATTGGTCAACCTACCATGCCTGATATCTAATAAATGTTCAGCAATTCTGTTTTTAAAGTGCCTTCTAGTTTTCCTTACATAAAATATGGGACATTGCTGACACTTTGCCACATACACTACATTAAGGCTACAACAATTAAAATGCCCATTAATAAATATGGAGGTATTATTTAACTTATACCGGTCAATTCAACTTATTGGCCATTCAGCAAGTGGTTAAAGATTCCCAGGGAAGAAATTTGGACATTCATTTAAATATATGCGAGTTAAAATGGCAATTGCATTTAAACACAACTGAGTACCTGGGTATTAATGAAGCTACTTCCATTACATGTGCTTTAAACTTGAAGAATTTTATTGGATAGAATATGTTTTTTATATATGAAATTTTTTGAATTTTTTATTGAATGTAAACATGTATTTGCTTCAAATACAATTTTATGGAATTGCATATATATATTTTTTAAATGATGGCTTTTGTTGGTCAGTAATTAATTAATTGATTGATTGTCTAAATGAATTAGTATTTAAAGGCTGGGTGGGGATGTATCTATTGTTCTGAGGAAGTCCCGTGAAGTGGGAAGAAAGCACTTAACTGTCATTAAAGTTTGTACTCTTCAGTTGCTTGCCATGCTGTGCTTTATTTGGTTCTATAGTTTATAGCTGGTTGAGAAGAAAATAATGCATTAAAACCTAGATGACTGTATGGGACAGAGCAAGCCTTTGTGTTGATAGAAAGAATGGCTCAATAGCTCTGGATTCAAGGACAGTAAACTGCTGACTAAAACTACTATTTTGTGGGGTGTTTTTCTAATTATTAAAGCGATGAGACTCCAGGCAAAAGACAGACCAGAGGATTCACTAACAATTGAGTAGGTACCTTGCTAAGCCTTCATGATGTAAGCATGTTAGCATGATGAGGAACAGTGCTAATTGAACATGCATGCTGCTCATCTTGCCTACACATTTACACGCATCTTCTCATAGTCACCAGTAGTATGCATGACCATGGAAAGATGCTTGCAAGCACTAGTACAGAATGTAAACAAAATGGATTGCTAATAGACAAGGCTAAGATACGAGCACACACTGTAGCCTGGAAATATTAAGGGCAAGTACCGTGAAATAAAGCTGAAGATGGGAAAGTGAAATTGGGGAACTGTACACAAAGAATACTGGTTTTGAATGGGAAAAGGAAGTTTAGTCATATGTTACAGGCAAATGTGCTGAAGTGTTAAAGAAACATTGCTGACATAAATTCTGCCATAGTGATGTAATGATAATTAAATGTCAATTACAATGTTATGCACGTAAATAAAAACAGACATGCTAACAAAGGGTGAGATAGGGTTATGAAACTCCAGTGTAACAAATGGGAGTTAAAATGTGATGAACGTGTTAATAAAATAATGAGACAAGAAAACAGTTAGCAAGGACAGAAGATATATTATAGTATGAATGCATAGACTGCAGTTATTGTATATGAGATGAATATACAGGGAATTTATGTATGCAGGATGACAGCACGGCGATATTTTCCACCTCAGCATGTAACTACTAGAACAATTACAACTGTAATGTTATGAACATCAGAAATGGGCATGTTTTCAAAGAAATGTCAGCGACACCCATAAGAAAGGGGTTTGTAACCTATAACCATGTTGTAGACAAGCAAATGTTGTATGGTCATGTAAATGCTAACTGGAAATATAACAACACACAACATACATAACTGATAATTGAGCACACAGATCAGATGACAGTTCATGATTTCAGGTTGTACATTTTAATTTGCAAACATCTCAGATATCGTTATACTGGGCATGCTTACAGGGAACAGTAACATAACATCATTTCAACATCAGCAACACACAAGAAAGTCTTGTAACACAAGACCATTCACAGCTTCTCATGGTTTGGCATCATACCATACAGTAAGAAACATTTATGGAGTCCTCATCAGCTATTAATCTGTATAGTGTGTGAAAACAATATAAGTAATAAAAAAAATCTGGATTAAGACAAGCAATACAGAGCATAATTTGTTTGGTAATAGGTAATGCCTATAAGCAATGAATGACATAATAAACATTTGCATCACATCATTTTCAACATATGCCAGAACATACATCAGAGAGATGCATAACAATCATGGACACCAGAGAATGACACATGTCGGTTATGTCATGAAGAATGGCCTTGAAGGAGTATCCTTTCATAAGGGATATAGATGTCCTAACTTCTAGGACAAGGCCTAAAGGTGTGGTCCTATGACTGTGCTATAACTCCTGTCCATAAGCTACTGCTGTCTGACAGACAGATATTACCAGAATCAACCCTCTGCCTATTATACTAAGCTGTCTCCAGACCTCTGTATTGACTGCATTTGCCACAACAGAGAGCAATGGAGGGTGTCACAAATAACTGAATTGAATGTGTGCATTAAGAAATAAGTTAAGAATATAAAATGAACAATCAGATTTAGTCAGAATGCTGGACAGGATCTACACATGTTACTGTCTACATAACTATGAGCAATGCAATATCAATGCCTCTATGACAAAGAAGCTGTTTCCATTGTGTAGTACACATACTGTCCCCACATCAGATCACAGTCTGTTTGTTCAGGTATGCAAGCCAGTACTCGATGCACATGCCACAGAGGCACTCACAACATGACATGCCACAAATAACTATTTTACTGTCATGCAATCACAACTTGTGATGATATGTCATTGTCCAACATAAAAATAGATAAGAACTGTGATGCCCCACCACTGGACCAGTAATGAAGAAGCCTCAATCTTCACTACTGGTAACAGTGGGGGACGTTCATTGGGAAGATGACAAGTATGCACACAGTATTTCCAGATGCAGCTCACTTCATCAAGTGCAATTTCCCTTAACACCACATAGGCACCACAGTCTGTCCAGGGCTGGTTTCTCCCTCTTTCTTCAGATCCCCAATAAGACTCCCCACTGGCTCAGTATTAGAGTTGAGATCTCAGCTGAGAGACCAAGACAAGATCCGCAGCACCCACTCTGTCCAACCAGTGCTACATGTTCCTGCCCAAGTAGCTCACCCACACACACACACACACACACACACACACACACACACACACACACACACACACACCTGGAAAAGGCTGGCATAGGTATACTAGCCATGCCCCCTTCTGCACAGACTATAAGGTAGTTATTAGTGCCACCAGCCACTCCTTATCAGTTAATTTAAGACCCTTAAATGGTGTCCAGTCTTACTGTGTAATATTAATATTAACACAAATGGTAGTTTCACCACAAACAAGGCTATTAGGAGTGGCCCACACAGTGTCACCAAATAAATATGCAAGTACTTTCAAAACTTAAATAGATACTGCCAGAGCAGCTGGCTAGAGTTTTGTAAATAATTATATGTCATTGGTTAATATCAAAATGATTTACACAAGATGCTTGTGTTACAAATGTATTAGAACTATGTGTCATGTATAGCAAACATCTTGTACAGACGTGTGTTGAAAAAGGTATTTGCAGAGTGCTGTTTGAAATATAGCCACAGTGTGGTCTACTGGAAGCCAACAGAAATGTACATGCACTATTGTAACTGTTTAAGTGTATATATTTTAACAGTTGAAACTGGAATACTGGAGGTTAACTTCAGAAAAATAACTGAAATTAATTTACTTTATGGGTAGACCACAAAGGATGATATATTTCAGTTTTCAATACAGCAAAGAGACACAATGTCTGTACTAGGAAACTTTCTGTATTGTCTTTAGGGTGAGCAATTATTAGTCTTGAAAGCATGAAGGAATGCAATTGTTTTATGACTTCAAGCATCTGCCAGAGATCTGGGGAGAAGCCTTTTCTATATATTTTTACAGGTTGATGCTAAATACTGCCAGCTTCACCAATGGTTGTTTAGCCTGGGAATGAGGAGTCAGATGACAAGAAATTATGTCATTCTGCAAGCTATCCCAGCAGTAATATTTTAGATATTAATTTGAAAAGTCTCTTTGTGAGACAGAGCATTCTGTGCTCTGTCTTGGACCTAACAACAGCTATAAGATTCATTCACCACATCTGCCTTGCTCTAATGAAATAAGTTTCAAGGGTATAATAGTTCTCTTACATATAGTCAGGAATACAATAACGTTTATTTTAGATGTTTTTCTTTATTTATTTGATACTGTCCTGCAATGTTGTTTTAAATATTTCCTGTGGTTTTTAACTCTGATGACATTGTGAATATCTGATCTTTGTAGAGATATATAAGTTTTGAGAGTACTTGCATATTTATTTGGTGACACTGACTGTGTGGGCCAGTCCTAATCACCTTACTCTTGGCCAAACTATATTTTCTGTTAATATTAATATTACACAGTAATACTGGATGCCCTTTGTTAAGGGCCTTAAAGTAGCTAATAAGGAGTGACTTGTGGCAGTAATAACTACCTTTTAGTCTGGTCAGAAGGGGGCATAACTAGTAAACCTGTGTCAGTCTTTCCCAGGTGTGTGTGTGTGTGTGTGTGTGTGTGTGTGTGTGTGTGTGTGTGTGTGTGTATCTGTGTGTAAATCAAACCTCAGAGTGTGTGTCAGCTACTTGGGCAGGCACACAAAGCACTAGTTGGACAGAGAGAGTGCTGGGGGTCTTGGCTTAGTCACTCAGCAGAGATCTCAACTCTATAGCTGTTCCAGTGGGGAGTCTTACTGGGGATTTGGAGAAAGAGGGAGAAACCAGCCCTGAACTGACTGTGGTCTCTGTGTGTTCTTAAGGGAAATTGCACTTGATGCAGAGAGCTGCATCTGGAAATACTGTGTGTGCACTTGCCATTCTCCCAGTGAATGTCCCCCACTGTTGCCAGTAGTGAGGATTGAGGTTCTTTGATTACAGGTCCAGTGGTGGGGCATTACAAGAATAATTAGATGCAACAGTGTTTGTGTAATGTCAGTACATTCTGATAATGTCACACTTTCAGAAACTGAACAGCAAGATATTTGATTCTACCAACAAATGATTTGTGGTTGAACCACAAGTGCACAGTGGAAGTCTTAACACAAGTGTGACACTCCACCTATACTATCTTATTACATCATATGTATGTATTGTAAACAATGAGATAAAAAGGATGGTGGATGTCTATCCCACTTTAAATGGGCACATATAACTGTGATAGATGCCATTCATGCATTACACTACAAGGCTCAACAATGCTAACAGCCACTGAATCTGGATGTTGAACACATGAGCATTGGCAACAGCAAATATGTGATATATAACAGGATGAATGTGCCGTGGTAGGAGTGTCACTACAATTGTGAGATATGTCAGTATGTGAAGGCATTATTTCATGTTAGTGCTGCAAGGGGTTTGTGTGCCTGCAATTGCTGTACTAAGGCAGCAACATATAGAATGTTGTCTCATTTCCTTGTGCCACAGGATAACACTTCCTACACATGTCATGTAAGGAAAATATAATCCCATGTCATCATTACTCTGACTAAAAGCATTGCTACATGAGAAAGTACCATAGCTTTTTGTAAGCGGAATCAATGTCTATATGTGTACACAGCAGATGTGTTTGACAACAGTGTTAGCAACATGTGCAGTCACAAGAAGACTGACACAACATAGTCTGTGCATTAATGGCTGAATTTGAACTACCCAAGATCACAAGTTGCAGATTAGTGCCTGAATCGCAAGCACCAAACAATATGTTAAGGTATAACTGGAACAGTATGCGGTTAAATGGATGGCATCACCACTGTTATTAGCTGGATATTTATCTTAAAATAGGCCAAAGCACACTACAATGTACAGCTACACATCATATATGTGTTTGAAGAGTAGTGTACATAGTATGAGGGTAAAAGTCATACCCACAGCTGCCTCAAACATCCTACATATATAGTTACACAATGTACAAAGGATATTATCAGAATCATAGAAAACATGAGAATTTGCACTCCATCTTTGAGATACTGCAGTTATTTTAGCATTATTTTATCACTGTATGGTCCAAAAGTTTGTTTCCCCTGGGATGCCAGGATTTGCTAGTTTAACACTTTGTTACTATAAATCCATCTCATGAGTGTAATTGTGCATAAAGGTGGTTGTCAGGTGGCCAACAAAATATGACAGTAATCACAGTCACACTATTTAAGCAGGAATGGACTTGAACCATTTACATATTTGGTTACACCATCTATACAGCACATTACCAGCAGCCAGTTCCACAAGAGAATATTGAGTACAAGAGAGGCATACAGTAACTATCTATGAATGGGTGACATCAACAGTGCATGATAAAGGGGATGCCTCTGATAAAATAACTTTTACAGCCATCTGGACTTGTAATAGTTGCTACTGTAAATGTGTGCAAACCAATCCTGAATTCATTTACAGTAACACACACTTGCAGAATTTAAGCACAGCGGAATTCAGACCTCCTACCTATGTACCCACTCATTATAGAAAGTAGTATGAGACATGCAAGCACCACAGGAGCCTTAAGGGAAGATGGAGAGAGTGCACTTTTGTCCAGATGCCCTCATCAGTGTGTTTTAGAGAGGATGTTTAAGTAGAAAGTGGGATAAGGGAGGTGTGTGCACATATAAATGCATTATCCTCTGGGTAAGTGGAAACAGCGCCAAGTGCTACATACACAAAATGCACACACACACACACACACACACACACACACACACACACACACACACACACACACAAACGTTTCCCATGCTGAGTATCAAACCTCTTACCTATTTAGATACACAATCTAGAGAAAGAACTGTATTAGTTAGAAGCACCACAGAAGAGGTCTGACACTGAAGGGGACAGAATGCACTTTTGTCAGGATGACCTTATTAAATTTCAGACAGGATATTTCAGTAAACAGTGGGATAAAGGAGCTGTTTGAAGAGTTAAATGGATTCTCCTCAGCGGGAGTGAAGACAGCACCAGGCACTACACACAATCACACACACAGTTTCGATACTGAGCATCAAACCTCTTACCTGTCAAGTTACACAATCTAGAGAACAATGTCTTAAGCGGCACAAGAGAAGACTGACTTTAACATTGTGAAATAGCACATTTGTACTTCTTGAAAATCCTTTGTTTTTGAACAGATGGCACTGTACATCACAGGTTGTGAAACAAATGCATATGTGTGCACAGGAAAATGCAACATCACTATGATTGCCACATGTAATTGCATGCATCTTTACTAAAATTTAGTTACTGTGTTTCATGTACATTGTGTTACTATGAGGGACATTGACAAGTTTCACATTATGGGATGCCATAAACATTCACTGTTGTAAACCCACGCATTATCAATCAAATTTTCCTGCAACTTCAATGTCTGGAGGATTGCCCACTTGTATTGTCACACACTTGTACTATGTGAATTGAGAAGACAAACATGCAAGTCATACATTGGACAGTGCACTGCAGAATGACAGTGATGGATTATGTGAGAACAGGTTAACTAAACTTGTAGCACAGTTGCAAGTGTAAACATTGTAGAGCAGACATTCATTAAATGAATTAATTAATTGAGTCATCTTCATCATTCTGAAATCAAGATAGCCTGTTGAGAAAATTAATACAGACATACAAATTTACACACTAAAACAATGACTATGTGATTTTCTTTTTTGTGTGTGTTACTCTTTAACTGCAACATTGCAAAGCTGAATTGCGCTGCTGATGACAAAGTATCAGTGCATGTGTAATCAAATCTTGAAGTGTTGAACATAGATTGTGAATTAGCAGTACACTATGCTGCTCTCTGCTGACTTTCATGCAAAGATCACTACAAGGCAGGCTTCACAAGGAGCAGGCACGTTAATATAGCATCAGGATAATGATATGGTAAGGAAAGGTGTAGACAATATTTACAACCACAGAAATAAGACAAAGCATTTTGAAATTTTTTCATCCATCTATATTTTAACCTTTAGAGCACTGCAAGAAAAATCTTTATACATGAGTATTATTTTAGCACACTGCATAAGAAGTCAAACATTTGATAGGGCACATCTGAGAGCAGATTTCATAAAACTTTAATCTATTTATTCATCTTTGTTACGCATTGACCACTGTAATCTGTACATCCAACTCTTCATCTTGTGGAAAAGTACATTTAACTTAGTACACATAGTTAAACACAGCAGTAAGAAGTGCAACAGAGTAATGTGGCCAAAGGAAATAAAAATCACAAGATACTGCCATAAGCTGTGCCCTTACAGTGTGTGTGCAGAGCTGGAGGATGAGCGATAGAGAAGAGGACACATTGGGTGAGATGAAGGCAGGGACAAAGTAGCTTCTGACAGAAGAAGGATAGTGATGGATCATAACAATATTTAGCCAACAGGAAGACATAAAATAGTGTACAAATACAGTCAGTAACACTTAGATAAAGGCTGGATTAGAACCCTTGAAAGAAGAGAAAAATCTATCTATACACGTGAGCATTGTGCCACAAAGGGATGACTACTTCCCAGCATTTAAATAACACAAATGAAACACAGTGACAATTTACTGAAGAGAAACAGTAACAGAGAGAGGACTAGCAACAATAATTTTGGAGACATGTAGGAATATCTGTATGCTATGTTCCTCTTAACTATGAAATCATCAATAAGCTGTCATGCTCTGTAGAAAAAAAGTGTTTGTTGTAGGGAGCAATAAAGGGTAGGGTGATGCTGCAAATATGAAGACATAAGCAAGATAAGACTGGTTTGATAACTTTCCCTGTTGGTGCTGCAGTGTTTTGCCAAATGATTTCTTGCTGCACTGTTCAAACTGTATGTTAGTGAAATGTATATGGAGAGAAATACAGACATTTGGAGTTAAACAGATGAAAGTAATATGAATGTCATGAATTAATACAGTGACCTACAGCTATAACTAAACCCACAACACTGAGCAACAACATCAGTCTACAAATTAGCTCACCAAGAGACATAACAGGTCCTATTTCCTTACATCCAACAGCCTAAGAACTGTTACAGTAACTGTTTCACAATACTGTCTTTAGTCTGCTTTTACTCTGTATTCTCCCAGTGCAGCAGATTTAAGCAAATATGTGTTAAAGTAACAACACCACTGCAATAAAAAGTGAAAGAGCATTCACTGTCACTCAACAAAGCTGTGTTATGCCCACATCTGTGCAAATGCCGAGAAAATAAATTGAAGGCTTTTTAATTGGCAATTTCTGGCCTGTATGTTGTGTGTGAATATACTTATTGAACAGAATAAACATGTGAAGAAGGGGTAGATAGGACAGTGGTGAAAATGGGGTTGGCATGGCAAAGGTAGCACACAGGAGAAAGAATTTTAGGAATGTGTAGGAGGGTCATGGAACAACACCATAGCTATCCACTTCTTCACAACATAAATGTACAATTGTACACACATTTCATGACTTTGGAGAGTTACCACACCAGTTTTTTTTTTTCTTTTTTTTGGGACAGGTGCCCATTTTTTTTTATTTTTATGGAGCTGTGAGGAATGTTAGGAAAGATGCGTAGGAATGAGAGGTTCAAGTAAGTAGGGTAGGTTAGGAATAATGCACAGACATGCAGGACATGCAAGACAGACAGGGATGGTGATGGAGTCAATAGGTTGGGGAACACCATATCTGGTGATAGGTAGGGGACATTGGAGGTGCACCCATGTCCAGATTGAGAACAATGAAAATTTAGTCCTCAACCACAGAACTGTAATCACTGTCTCTTGCAGCAGCTCCCTGGATCAGTGTCAGATGTGTCATTATCTTTGCAATCCATCACAGGACATTTTCAACCCTACCAAAAGGTATACCAATGCCCTTCTTTAAGATATACTCTACCAGTCCTATCAGCTCCTGCCAGGTGACATAACCACTGCCTCTATTGATAGTGTTCCCAGAGGGTATCATTGCACCAGCAGCTGGGGTAGAGCTACCTGGAATAGTTGGAGCAGGCCAGGCAGGGGCTGTGTAGGCAACACTGACTGGTTGTGCCCCCAAAGTGCTGGGTATCTCTGCTGTCATCTAGGAAGGTATGGCAGACTGAGTCATAATGGTTGGTCAACCTCCCTGTGCTGTTGGCAATTTACTTTTCAGCAGCAAGGTATGTAAACATCAGAATGTTAATAAATTATAACCCCCCAAAAAAGATAGAGAGATAAAGGGCGGGGGTGGGGACAAAAACAAAACATAATTAGATATATAGCATGGTACACTACTGTATTTTTCAATAAACGTTGGCAGTACATAAACAATTATGATAATTTACTATTGTACATTTTTGCCACATCCACATATAATGGGAAGATACTGATGTGTCATAAAATAAACAAATCTCACTAATATGATATAACAAAGGGCATCCTTTACTTCCCTATGACAGGTAGGATTTATGCATTTAATTGTAATAATTGCAATTACCATAAAGGATTTGTATCTGACATATCATTGTTGTCAACATTTTATAAATACTTATTTAGTAATAAAATGCAATTGCTGCTTCTAGGTGTTGAACCCATATACATTTAATCCAGTGTTCTTATTGTCTAATACAAGCAGCAAGAGTCCATGGAGAAGGCATACATGCTTGAGATGAAAGTTGACATATGCCTGCTCAAGATGCCAGTGACTGATAGAATGGAAACAATTTTTTGTCTTGAATTTGGAACTGAGTCATACTTACCCTATCCCTCTCTGAGGTGTGTTAATCTCTCCTGGTGTGCCTCGTTGTTTGCAGCTATTTCATCTGCAGCTGTACAGCACAAAAAGAAAAGAAATATAAATGAAACCATAATGAGTACCTGCACTGGCTGACTGTATTATTAATGCCACATCATAGACAGGCTATTGATGAATATACACAACTGAGGGGTGTTTGCAGTCTTAAATTCAGCCTCCCATCACCTTAACAGGTTCTGTTTGCACTTCTTAAGGTCACTGTAGTGGTGACACCATTATTCCCCAGTGTGCGGAATGCCTGTTGCATTCCAGACAGTCATGGCTAAGATATCCCAAGACTCAGTTTTATACCAAGACCCAGTATAATCTCCATGCACCAGCCTATAAATGTATTGCTTCATGATGAGTGCCATAAACACCCTGGACTCCTCAATACCCCTCTTTTCTGCTGTAAATTTAGCACCATTCTCTCCTTCACCAGCCATGTCTGCAAAAGAAGGTTATATGACACTAGAAGAAATTAACTTTTTTCATACTGCCTATCTAATTATACCAATCTTTTGTGGTATTCTTAACATTCATAAAAATAGAACAAAATCTCATATGAAGCTAACTGTTTCTAGTAAAAGATTGTTAACTGGGTTGTTATTCAAAAATGTAGATGGAAAATGGAATGGGGCTCTTATATATTCTAAAAACTATATTACAGATACCGCTGATTGTTCAGAAAAATTATCAGTATGGCTGTATAAGAATATTAATCAATATATGTTGATGTCAACTGACTTTTTACCTCTATACCCAATGATTTCAATATAAATGTAAGATGTCATTTGAGTAAAAATACAAGAATAAACAAAATGAAAATTAACAAATTGTGTAATTTATTAGAAGTAATTTTGAATAATAATATATTTATGTATAAAGAGCAACATTATTTACAAGTTAAAAATATAGAAATGGGCACTCCTGTAGCCAATGCTTATGCTAATATTGTAATGACTATATGGGAAGATGATTTTTTTCAGAATAAAATGCTTACATTAATTGCATTTCATGTCTGTAGATGATCTATTTATTATGGTCTGGAGGCAAAGATGCCCTAGATTTATTTATTAATTATTTAATAACTATTGCAGACTTTTGATGATATAAAGTGAAAGTTTATTTTAAGTTAGATTTTTTTTATGTGCGTCTAAATAAACTAACATGAGGTTTAGGGACATCAATATATAAGAAAGAAAACAAGAAAAATACGTATCTACACTGTTCAAATATGCACCCACCTTCTTTGTTTCCTAATATAGTAGAAGTACAAATAGTCAAATTACTGAATTAAAGGATGACCTTTAAAGCAGACATCATGCTAATGATATGTTACACAAACAGCACATGGATGTTATTTTGCAATGTACAGGAAGGGTCAAACCTACAATATTAAAGAAAGGAGAGATTATTTACAAAACAGAACTGAGGAGAAAAATATCAAATTCACAGTAACATAAACATACTGCTGACATAAAAAAAACAGTGTAACTAAACACTGGCATATTTTAGAAAGACTTGGTGTAATAAAAAAAGAATGACTTTATTTCAGGTAGGCTATCATTTGCTTACAAAGAATGAAGAATAGGTTGTGGTATTAGAAACAGGCTATATCTAAAGAAAATTTGTTTTTAAGAAAAGTACAGTATCATGTGAGAATTGTAAGTTTTGTAAATATCTGAATGCAGAAAATATATTTGAACATCATATGGTGCATAAGACATATTTATTAGATGCATCAGCTACTTGTGATATTAAAAATATTATATATTTGATAAAATCTGTGGGCTGTCATGCATTTTATGTAGGTAAGACTAATCAAAAATAAAAAGAGAAAAGATGAACATCTATCTGATATACAGAGAAAACTTGAGTCTAATGTGCTCTACAAACATATGTATATGAATGGCTGGAACATCAATTTAAGTTTTCTGTTTTAAGAATTGTATATATAGATAATAGAGGGGGTAACACTGTTACAATAAAGGAAAATGAAGAATATAAATGGATTAATAATCTGAGGGCTGAGTTTCCACCAGGATTAAATTACATTGTAATTGCAAGACCAATTTTAAAAATTAATCACGATGATTTTAACACTTAGTATATGACTGATGATGTAAAATATAAACTGTTTTGATTTGTATTGCATGCTGATAGACCTGATGAAGCATTATTTGAAATGCATTAATATACTTGTTTTTATGGACTTTCTGTTATAAGAATATATGTTTTAATGAAGAATAACATTTTAGTGAAGATATTTTCTTCCATGTTTACTGCAGTCATTTTAACTTTTGTTTGACCTTTTCACTTAAGCAGCTTGGTTTATCTGCTTGAGCTTTTGTTGGTAGACTTCAAATGAAGTAAGTGTTAGTTTCTCTAACATAAAACTAAGATCCGAGGGCAGAGTCACCGGTTTTCTTGGAGGCCTCTTATGTAAAACCCCTTTCAAAAACATTCTGGCATGAGAAGGCACTGAAAGAGGATGATCCATGGACAGGCATGATGAAATGGTGAGAAATGAAGTTGTGTGATAAATGAACCTTGGTGGAGGAATAAGAAAAGCCATAGGAGAGTAACTCACACAAACATTCTAAAACCACAGAGAACAACTAACCCTGAATGGCCCTGACTGGGTGCTGGTTATGTTGTTGGCATCAAGTAGAAAAGCATTTCTATTTACTAATATATGATTTTCTAGCAGCAGGCTTTCTTGCCTCCATTAGTACTTGCTGTGCATCTTAAATAAACACATGCCTAAAAGGAATTAAGACCCCTAATATCTAGGTAGTCAAATAAAGTTGATCAGGATTGGGATGTATCAAACACTGCTGTTCTTGTGTGAGCAGATCCAGTCTGTGAGGAAACTTGTGGTAACTGCTTCTGGCCATTTCCAAAAGAAAGGAGAACCACAGTTGCCTGAGCCAGAAAGGAGTCACCACAATGACCTTGAGGCATTACTTCTGAATCTTCAGAAGTACCCTGGATATTAGTAGAAATGGTGGAAAAACATACAGGAGCGTTGCTGTCCAAGAAAAAGAAACTGCATCTGTCTTCCAGTCCTTCTTACAAAGATTCCTGGAGCAGAATCTTGGCAGCAGATTGTTCAAAGAGGAGGCAAATTGATCAACTTGAGGAATTTCCCATAAATGGATCAAGGGTTGGAAGACCATATGATCTAGTTTCCATTTGTTAGGGTCTGCCTTTGGCCTGTTCAGCTTGTCTGCCACATAGTTTTGTTCTGATGGAATGCAGAATGCCTGCAGAGTGACATTGTGTTGTGAAGCTATATCCCAAGGTAACACAGCTAGTGTGCAAAGGGGGTAATACCTGATTCCCCCTTGCTTTTTGATGTACCATAAGACCTGTGTGGCACTGTCTGTAACAACTTAAATGGGTACGGGGGACCAAAGATGACTCACAGAGTTGAATGCCTTAATCAGGGAAAGCACCTGTTTTCTATCTATGTGCTCGTATCTGTCCTTGATGTCCCACACATCTTGTACTTTTGTCCTTCCTGAAACTGCACCTCAAGAAAAGTCAAAGGCACCTGTGATGACTGAATGCTTTGCAAATGAACGGGAGAAGGGAGACCTGGATTTAAGGATATTTACTTTCCCCACCAAGTGATTTCTCTTCTGACAAACCTCAGAACTTGTATCTGAAGAGACAAGAGAGGTTGGTGCTGGGACCAAAGAGACTTCGGATTCCATTGTATTGTTCTCATGAGGAGTCATGTCATTGGCATCATGAGCTTCAGAGATGCCAAGCGACCCCCAATCCTGAAGTATTCCCTCGCAGTGACTGAAGTCTAAGTAGAAAACCTTAGAAATAGATCTAGATGAAGATCTACTTTTTCCTATGGAAAAAAAAGTCTTTGGACTGAGGTGTCTAGGTACCACCCCACATACAGAATCCTGTGTGATGGAGTCAAAAAAGACTTTTAAATGTTCTCCTGGAATCCCAGTTTGCTTAACAGATATCTCGCATATGAGAGATTCCTAACATTTTGAAAAATAATCTTCAAGGATAAGCAAGAGGTCATAATATGGAAAATGTGGCTACCCTGTAGCCGGTAATGAGTTATAATGACACTTTGTGAACACTCTTGGTGCAGTAGATAGTCCAAAGGGTAAGAAAGAGAACTGATAGTGCGATCCAAACACACAAATCTTAAGAAACATCTGGAGACTGGATGAACATGGATGTGATGATAAGCATCTTTTAAACTGAATGTTACCAGGGAACTTGAATGAGGAAGAAGAGGTAACAGCGTGTGAACTGAACTCATTTTGAATGGGGGCACTATCACAAGCAGGTTTAGGAAAGGAAGATCCAGAAAATCCAGGACTGGTCTCCAAGCATTTTCTTTCTTTGTGACTTAATACATCCTTGAATAAAAACCGTTCCCAATTTGGAAAGAAGAAACTGGTTCTGTTACACCCTGAAACAGCATGTGATGATGAATAGCGGTAAATATCAGAGTCTGGTCTGGTAGAAGAGGTATAACCCACTGTAAAGGAAACATTTCCTCCCACTGCCATCTGTAACCTTAATGAATGATATTCTGAACCCATTTGTCTAAAACTATCTGTTGCCAAAAAGAAAAGTGGAAATTCAGACTTTCTGGAAGAGAAATGGGGCTGCCTGGGGGGCAAGGTCCCTTAAATAATGATTCTGACTTGTTCGACTGGTTTTTTTTTTGGAATCCCCCTGCCATTGCCATTTCTTCTTAAATGTCTATTTACCTGCACTTTTTTGTGACTATTTATTTATTTATTTTTGTCAAGATTGGATGATGGGTTAGACAACCCCTTTGACATTTTGGAAAAGGATGACTGAAAAATATTAGAGATTCCCTGAATCAACTTACCCCTTCCATCATGAATTTTGATCACCTCTAAAGCAAAAGGGCAAAAGACTAAATGTCTATCAAGACAAAAATCTAAAATCTAATTTTTAACATAATCTAAGAGGTTCTGAGAATGCAGCCAGGCAAACTTCCTCAAACAGTACCAATGATTATAGCCCTGGAAAAAAATATAAACTGAGTCATAAGCACACTGCAAGCATTAAGTAGTGACTTGTATAATGGAAGAAACTGAATTATTTAAAGCGGGTTGTTCCTCACAAGAAGAAACTTCTGCCAAAATATTCCTCATATTTTCACATTATTCAGAATAAACGTTAAACTATGACCATGACAATTCAAAATTCTGAAAATCAAAGCTGCAGATGCATATACTTTTTCCCCATATTTATCAATCAAGTTTTCATCCTTATCAGAAAGAGTAGGGTTGGAATTAACTAAATGCTGAGCTGTAGCTGGATTAAGTAAAGCTATAGCTGCTGGGTGAGGTTTGGGAAGAGTATATAAAAACCAAAAAGACTGAGAAATTGTATATATCCCATCTGCCTTTTTAGGGGCAGTTGGCTGACTATCAGGAAAATTGCAGGCCGTAACACTCACATCCTCTAAACCTGACAGAACTGGAGGCATGGTTGAAGGTCCTGAAATTCCTTCTGTAACAGCTCATAGTATTTTCTGAAGGACTGGGAAACCTTAATGTTTCCTCACTGAAAACATTGGCACATTCTGGAAATAGATTCAGAAGAAGATAAACCTCCACAAGGAGAATCAGCAACTTTTCTCTTCTCTGATTCTGAATCAGAAATCCAAAGAGAAATTCTATATCTGTCCCTTCGTCTTCCTGTCCAGATTCAGAATCTTGAATCTCTTCAGAAAAAGAGGTAGCCCTCTTTTTTATCAGAAACTACTTTATAAGAAGGATCAATAGTCTGAATTAAACCCTAAGCCAGGCACAGTAAAATATTCCCAGCTAAGGAGATTTGAGGAGGTGTAGATACATGTTTGGTCTTCTGCTTCTTTTTGACAGGATAAATGGGGCCAACAGTATTATTAGTGGCAACAGTAGCTTCCCCAAGGATGGGCAAAACTTTCAGAAAAAACAGGGAAGCCTTCCCTGTACCCTCTCCCAGGACCAACAAGAGTGTCTCTCCTTTGCCAACTGAGGGGACCCCAATAGCTTCAAAGGATGTGGCAACCATCTTGTCCATAGTGGCTGTGGGTGCTATACCACTGGGACCCAGAGTAAAAGACGAATGGTCTGAGGAACAACTAATGGCCTCAGCAGAGTCACACCCCTGTGGCTGAGTCAAATTACTAACCTGCTGTGGTAACAAACGCTGTTTCCTTAACTTTTTTTTTTTTTTTGACAGCAAGAAGGACTGACCATGAGACAAGCAGTCTGTTCCGTGGTCAAGCCTTAAATGTTACCTCTTTCCCATAGTAACAAGCAACAAATGTCAGTAAATCTTAAAAGTCTTTAAACATCACATTTTTATATAAAAGTACAGCAAAAAGCACTTTAAAACACCTACAAGCCCAAAAAGTAAAAATAAACACAATTTATTAAAAAAAATGGTTTTAAATTACTTTTCCCAAAGAGAACTTATCTGCCCAGAAGAGGAATAGCACAATACTTGAAAGCCTCAGTGGTGCATACTCCTCAGTGGTAGGAAAGCTCTGATGAGCTTGGTGCCCAAACCTATATCTTTAACCAGTTCAGCTTGTGCTGACTGTGTGGAAGGTACTCTGAAGCTTTGGAATCTGGCCAGCTGTTATATTATATGCAGGATATAACCTATATAGCTAAGGCTACTGCAGCACTGATCAATATGATGAACGTCCCATCATGACAGATTGCCTTTCCACTTAATTCTAGACTCCATCAAGGAAGGAGAGTCTTTAATTCTGGGCAGTTGTTTAGTCATGATCTATCAATATTTTTCTACTGAGGTACAGGTATATGGAGAGATTTTCCACAGTTAGAATCCCACCTTTTTCAAAACCAAAGCTTTTCTGGTTATGAAACAGAAAAGGCCTAGCTCCTTAAACCTCAGTGATGCCACCGATCATCCTGCTGATACATCTAAGCATCCAGCACTGCCTGGTTTTATTTAGATTAATAATTTTAAACCATGTTACTTACAAGCTGCGTATAGATTTCTTGTTAAAGCTTTGTTTAAAGCCAGCACATGCGCATTCATTCTTGACCTTTGTCGAATGCAGTTAAAGAGATATAAAACTGTGTTGATATATAGTATTTATTTATCCTGCATGAATTTTCATATTTCTCTAAATATTTCAACAACCAAGCAGCAAAGACATACGTGATTAGACTGCCCTGAAAGCTTACAACTGGATGAGCGAAATTCTGATGACAGAATGGGTGTAGCTTGAGAAGTTACTGAAATTAGTATAAGAAGGTTCACAAAACATTATATAGATTAATATTTAGTGTGTTTGTTGTGATTTATAACATCCACTTTAAGACATAGACTCTATGCATAATGATTAATTTATGCTGAGCAGTTTGCAATTTATACTTCTTCAGCATTACTTATGGTTTTATATTTACGAATATTTGTTTGAACTGTGATGATATAACTTGATTTTGTCAAAAGTCTTGAGATGTAACGATCAGAGGTTTAAGCACGTTTCCAGAACTCCATCAGAAGGAATGAGTTAATAACTTTAAGATAGAGATTCACTGTTGTCATTTCTACAGCAAAATCAGCTCTCAGAGGTATGTGATAATACGTTTCTATATACAACAGCTTTGTCTTCCTTTCACAGGTGTCAGAAAAGAGTATTGCAGAGTCAAAATTCACCTCTGTATCTGCAGAGTTTACTAATCCTCACAGTCTTGATGTATCGTATATTATCAACAATTCCATGACATTGGAACATCCCAGGTTTGAGGTCAGCATCTCTTCCCACTGCCTGAGACTTCTACTGCTTGACAACTGTTTCCTGTATCTACCATCCATTCGATTTATAATAATAGACTATATATCACCAAATTGCTCAGCAGATAATGTGCATGGTCTAGTTAGGGTCAGTAATTGAGTAACACAAGATGAGCACAGCAGACTAAGTGGACATACAGCCCTGGGCAGTTTTCAGACTGTGAACCCAAGCCCCACCCACATTTACTTATTTATTTGTTTAGGTGGGTGGTTAGTCAATTGGCTATTTTTTTTTTTTTTTTTTTTTTTTTTACCATACATAAATGCACATGTTCTTTTGGATTAGCCTTCCTGGTTTATTTAAATTGCTGTCACTATGATATTACAATAAAAAATAATACATCAACCTCTTAGCAAGAGAATCAAGAACAAAACCAAGAAAGAAAAATAATGAATGATAAAGGCACAAAATATGTAACAGATTTTCAGTATCATTCTTATATACTTAGTTGCTATAATATTTTTTTTTCATTAGCATGCATTTTCTGAAGGATAAGATGTTTGAAATGTCTGTCATTATTTAATCACTGCAAACTTCAATGATTGCCAGAAAATCACAATTTTTTATGAGGAAAAGACCAAAATATGAGGTAAATTCATGTCCATTCTGTGATATTTGGGACAGTTATGAGCTATTTCTCAACTCTCATTCATATATACTGTAGCAACATGTATTCCAAGTGCACACTGTCCCTGCAAAGCCAGTCAGCTAAATGAGCAAATCAAATGAGGGTAAAATACCCTTATCGACAAACAAACAAAATAAAAATGTACAACGGACTATATCCACTGGTGGGGGAGAGCAAAGCATAATGAAATTCTTCCTCACATTTTACCTTCTAAAATAAGGAATTTTATTCAGGAAAGGATACACACTTTATTTTAGATTGTAAACCATTCAGAAGCAGATCACTACTGCTTACTCTCCACTCCCAGTTTTACAAAGTCCATTTTTTCAGTGTACAGTTGAGCGATGCTTGCTTCATGTTACTTACCTGACTGCATGCTGCAGCCCTGCTGCCCAGCTGATATCCTCTTATGTTTCCAATTTCCTGCCCCCGTCACTGAAAGCTTGCCATCCTCATTGTTTCTACACCTGTACACAGTGGTACAGGCCATGTACTGCACATGCACATCCAGATGTGGTCACCCAAGTACAAACAAGTATTCACCCTGGCTTTTAAACACTTTTTTGAAAAAAGAAAGACAGAAAGGAAGGAAGAAAGGGGATTGGGGGTCAAAATGATGATGATGATGTTTACCTCACATAAAAGGTACAGGGCTTTATTCTCACTTTTGAGAGAAATTGGTAGGCGTAAAATGGCCCAGAACAGCAGCTGTCCTAGTACTTTCCCATGAAGGAGGAAAGAAAGAAAGTAGAAAAGCTTATAAAGTTAGTGACTGTTACATTCTGTATATAAGCTAACTAAAAATGCGCTAGTTTATGCATTAAATGCAAACATTTTTTTACATAACCAGAAGTTTTATTCCATTGCTGTAATTGGCCCCCATAAAGTCTTGGGCTTCAGGTAGTTACCCTCATCACTTCTATTATAATCTTCCATTGAAAGGTAGAGCATATTGATCTACTATATCTGAACTAGAATTACTTAAAAGATGGAATGTACTTTGTAATACTTTTTTTTTTGGTCTCCCTTGGGAAATAATTTCCAGCTCCCAATGTCCCACGTTTATTCCAGGTGTACCAACGTATCTAATATCCCCAGGTTTATACTGGTATTGCTGGGGCTGGTCATGGATACTAAGAGTATCCTATGGGCTTTGCCATCTTTGCTTTTGTCCTTGGGAGTGTTCATAAAATGCCCTACCCACTCCCAGCCCCATCTCCCACACTCATCAATTATGTCCAAGGCAGCTCCCCACTGTAGGCCATGACTCCCTTAAGGGAAGTGTCATTGATGAATGACCTTTCACCTGGGATGAGCACACCCATGCCTCCCTACCACTGCATTAGTCGTAATAGCTGCTAATCAAACCCAGACTGATTGGGCCATAGTCAGGACTTTATCCCTCTACACCATTGGAGTGTCATTGTACTTATAACATTTTTAAGATAATATCATTTAAAACAAATAGTAGAACTTGCTAAATAAATGATATTCGGGCAGAATATAAGTCTGCAGGAAAATGAACTGCAGTACAGAATTTGGTTACAACTACTTTGAAGAAACCATTTAACAGCACCAGCAGATTTAAAAATGCAAGGAAGAACAACCATGACAGGGTTGAATGACCTTTCACCTGGGATGAGCACACCCATGCCTCCCTACCACTGCATTAGTCGTAATAGCTGCTAATCAAACCCAGACTGATTGGGCCATAGTCAGGAATTTATCCCTCTACACCATTGGAGTGTCATTGTACTTATAACATTTTTAAGATAATATCATTTAAAACAAATAGTAGAACTTGCTAAATAAATGATATTCGGGCAGAATATAAGTCTGCAGGAAAATGAACTGCAGTACAGAATTTGGTTACAACTACTTTGAAGAAACCATTTAACAGCACCAGCAGATTTAAAAATGCAAGGAAGAACAACCATGACGGGCAGATGAAACAACAATGTTTGTGATTCATAAACCCAAGGACTGTAAG
Source organism: Protopterus annectens (assembly GCF_019279795.1). Taxonomy (NCBI): domain Eukaryota; kingdom Metazoa; phylum Chordata; order Ceratodontiformes; family Protopteridae; genus Protopterus; species Protopterus annectens. Next base: position 89,619,828 of record NC_056731.1, read on the forward strand.
AAGGTAAAGTAAGGGAAATACTAAGGTCATGGAGATGGATGAAGGTCATAAAGGATAAAACAGTTATAGAAGTACAGGATAGCATAGAAAATAAAATCTTAAGGTTGGAGACAGCATCAAAATAACACCATCTAGACAGCAAGTGATGAGTATACAAAATGTTTGAAGATAATAGAAGTAATAAATAGGGGACAAAAGAAAAGTATATTGGAAGATGACATAATCGAGTAAAATGTATCTTAGAGTGGTATACAAAAAGTATGAATGCACAAAGATCAAGAGAAAGGATTTTGAACGTTAAAATTAACATCAATGAAATTTTTCAGGGAATTGCCCTTGTGATAGTCGCCGTGGTAGCAAAGTGAATGGGAAACAGTGGCGGCTGGTGACTTCAAATCAAAGGGGGACGGCAGGAGATAGCTGAATGGGTGGGGTCAATGGGAAATGGTGCAGCCAACTAGAAAGGGGAGGAGCTATGCTCAAAACCACAAAAACTAACTTTAATTAAATATGCTGCCCTGGGTGTTAAATCCTCATTATGAGAGTCCAATCAAGACAAATGAAGTATAAAAGAATAAAAATATTTCAATGCATTGGCTGCATGACAGCTTACTTAATATCTAGATGGAAACAAAAAGGTTGTGAGGCATGAAAAATAAATTACTTTTTAAATACATTACTGGAATGCCAGTCAAAATCAAGTATAAGAAAAACAAGCAGCACTCAACTCAAACTGCTTCTCCTTGCACTGCAGTTCTAATTATAATTTATATTCAGCTTTATTAAAGTACCAAGTATCATGCTGAAAGTAGCAATCTCTGTGATGCCCTCACTTGTAAAAATGTTTCTTATCCAAAAAAGACCTGCTGCCTGACAACTATCTACTCGTTTCATGGGGAAAACATGATCAAAGTAAAAAATGAAAAGCAAACAAGAAACAAGCTCAAGATATATTGCTTAAAGGATTACTGTACAGGTTATGGACCACACATGAATGGCATTCTGTTTGGTTTACGGGTAAAGCCTTCAGAGATCACAGGAAGTCTCCAACAAGTGTAATGAGCTTCTTAAAATAATGTAATCCTGTCCTTTACTACAAATACTGTCATATGCATTTCAATACCCAATGCTTAAACATTATCTAGTTAACTATTCTCTGCATGGCAACAACAGAAAGGCTTCAATGTTGGCAATTCTTTAACAGTATGCTTATTAAAGCTTACTTGCATGTTATGATTTCAGACAAGCTTACCTGATGGTCATTAAAGCATTGCTACTTAAACACAGAGCAACAGGCACTTTCTGAGTAATAAGCATAAATCAACAGTACAAAAATATGACAGAAACCAGACCATTCTGCAAAATCAAGAACAGATGAAAAGCCACTGTAGTACTTGTGTCTACCTTGGATGGGGGGATACCCTGCACATTTACACCCTGAACATTTACACTGCATAACTGCTCCTTGCCTTGCTTGGACATATCCAGAGTCACTACATGGGGGAGTGGGGTGCAACAAGTATGTCACAATTTGAAATGTCTCTGGCTTACTGTGATGGCCCTGACACATTTGTCATACCTCTCAACCTCAGAGCAAGAAATCTGGACAAAGTCATACATAGAAGTGGGACAAATGCCCAAAAATAAGGACAATTTTTAAAATATTGCTCTAATAAACTTAGAAAGGTAATAGAATAGTAGGTCTTGAATTAGTATGAATTTTCTGAAGGGTATGAAATCTGAAACTCAAATGTCTGTCATTATTTTCTAACTTCAGTCTTTAATGATTTACCACTAATTTTCCAAAAAAAAAAAACACAATTTTATGAAAAATGGACCAAAAATGTGATGCAAAAATATAAAATAGCCACACAATACAGCTGCGAACCTGTCAAAGAAGGGACACTTTTTTAATATTAGTACTGCTAACTTGAGCGGCTGACAAAATAAAAGAATCTACATGCATTTCTGAAATAAAAGTAATCTATAACTCTGATTATTACAGTTATTTCTTAATTGTAAACCCTCCATGTTTTCTTCCAAAATTGCTATTTTGTGGAGGGATTATTAGGGGAAGAGCAACATTTTGAGCCAAATCCGGGGACAGTTGAGAGGTTTGGCTATGCCTAATTCTACAAAGCAATTTATTTGCATGCACCTCTCAACCTGTTAATGCAATAAATCTGGACAAGGCCAAATATATTGGGGGAACATATAAACAGTACTAAAAATTGCTCTTGTATAAACTAAGACAGTTGACAGAATAACAGGTCTTACTTTCGCATGCATTCTTCTGAAGGTTATGAAGTCTGAAACTCAGTGTGTCATTATATAGTGACTTAATTCCTAAATGATTTTCCAGAAAACCAAATTTCATGAGGAACAAACCAAAAATAAGAAGCAAAAATCTATTCATTCTGTGAAAATCTGGACAGTTGGGAGGTATAGTTCAGCTGGGGCTGTCTGAATTTGCTGCCCTTCCCCCTCACAAAATCATGGTCAAATGGAGCCCTCCCCTGCAGCCATTCCAATGATCCATTATTTGGCTATTTCACTCCATTTACCATAAACACTAATGTGCATACTGCTTTACTTCTATGATGATTTGGATTTCATTTGAAAGTTTTATTTTGCATTTTATAACACAAACACTAAGACATCTGCTAAACAAAGCAATGCAGTCTCACAATGAAAACAGGCTTAGCATTAAAACATCTCTGCCCTTGAAACTCACATTCAGTGAAACAGCATTGAAACCCACATTCAAAGAAAATACATTTTGCCAGTGGCAGATAAAGATTAACTTTGGGCTGTTTTCAAATCATAGGCCCCTTGCACATGAAACATACATGTGCTCTTTGATACACCTTCCTGATTGTACTAAATTATATTCCTTGTACAATACAGTACAGTTGTTAGACCTCGTTTTAAATGTATTGTTTTGAACATTTTTCAAGTAAACAATGAAACAAAATGCATGCACCAATGACAAAACTACCCAATTCAGAACATTTCCATCATAAAAGTCTACTCAACCTTCTACAGTCCACCAGTATCAGTAAATATGCACAATCTCTGAAGTAGTAAAAGTCATCTAAATAATTCCACATTAAAGAAATATGTAACAATGAAGAGGTTACTGCTAGCAAACAACTTTATATGTCATTGTTTATTCATCTACAAATAAAGTGCCTGTTGCCCTTGAGGAATAAATTGCCTATGTTGCATGCATTAAAAAAATAATAAGCTAGTAATATCGCAATAGGGACTGTATGGCAAACTGATAACAGGTTTATAGTTACTACTCTAGGTATCTTTGCCAAAAAGGACTGCAGCATCCATCCACTTTACAACACAGTACAGTATCAGCAATGCATCTGTTTACTGTGGGAGTAGAACCCACAGCCTTCTGCATCAAAAGCAAGTGCACTACCTGTTGTGCTATTAACAATGCAAGCAGGCTCAGAATAAGCAGCACTAAAGTTTTGTTCCCCTGCAGCTCTCAGTTCCTTGTAAAATCTAGCTGACACGCAGTTGTATCTCTGAACTTTGCAGCACAAGAAATCTGGAAAAAGCTAACATTTATTGGGGGGACAAAAGCCCAAAAACCAGGGACACATTTTAAAAATTGCTTGTATAATGTTGGAAAGTTGCTAGAATAAAATGCTGTGTTACCACCATACATTTCACTGCCACGTCTTTAACCCAGGGGACCCTGTGCAAAACAGTCAGAGAAACATACCACTATGCCAAATCAGCTGTTTTGTGAAAGACAGGAAGATGAACTTAAATGGCTACCATTTAGTGAATTCAGTTCTCACCATAGCTGTCAACCTCTTGGCACAAAACACCTGAACAAAGCCAATAATGGGGGAATACAGACCCCAAACATATTCAGTGAATTCAGTTCTCACTATAGCTCTCAACCTCTTAGCAAAAAAACATGTGGACAAAGCCAGTAATGGGGGGAATACAGCCCGCAAGCATTCAATTAATTCAGTTCTCACCATAGATAACTCTCAACCTTAGCACAAAATACCTGGACAAAGCCAATAATGGGGGAATACAGTCCCAAAAATAGGGACAAATTTCAAATGACCATGTTATAAACTTAGACAACTGCTAGAATAAACAGTTGTGTGTTACCATGTACTTTCTGAAGAATATGAAGTCTGAAATTCAAATGGCTGTTATTTTTAAACATTTAACCAGGAAACTAATCTGACTTGGAACAAAAGACCATTTTCAACAGAGTAGGGAGAAATGCCAGACACATCTTTGTAAGATGGGAGGACATGCAGACACCACACAGAAGGCACCCCAGTCAATAATCAAACCAGAGAACCTGTAGCTGTTAGGCAGCAATGCTACCAGTGCACCACTGCACTACAGACTTTGCAAGGAAAATGTAGATACAGAAACCACACATTTTATGAGGAACAGAACAAATATGAGGCAAAAATCTGCAATTTTTTTTTTTTAGAAATGGTGGTGGATAGGGAATTCAGGTCCTTAACACCTGCATCCAAGGTACAAGGTTCAAGCCTGAGTATCTCTACCCACCACCATTTGTTCTCTCTAGCCACCAGTATATAGTAACTGGGGCATTACACACACACACACACACACACACACACACACACACACACACACACACCCTTCATCCAGCAGTACAAAAGCCCAAAATCCAGCCAGCAATATAAAGCCTTCACCTACCAGCTGTAAAAGCTCAAAATCCAGCCAGCGACCGAACGAACACCTACCCGGTTTCACGAAGCAATCCAGCCAGTGACCAAACGAAGCAAGCCCACAATCCAAATCCAGACAGCAACCGAACACCTACCTGAAGCCTTTGTCCAGCAGTAATCCAGGAACGAAGCCTGCGCAATTAAAGTCCCACGAGAGCAGCTCAGTCCTCCTCATTGGTTCTGTCTGCAGCTGAAGCAGTCCGGAGTTCCTCTGTTCTGTGTGGTCATCACTGCACAGATTCCTGGTATCTCACAGCAATGATTGCTGGGTACCTCTTTATCCATATCTGGACTGCTGATAAAGGCAGTCTGAGTTCTCTCGTGTGTCCGCGCATGCGCAGAGGAGTCGGGACTCATGATTTTTTTTTCTTCTGTTTTTGTTTTTTTGTTTTACAGATTTTTTTTTCTAGGTGGGAGGGCTGCAGTCCGGCAGTCTGATAGCATCAGCCACCCCTGATGGGGAAGACTATCTCTAGCAAGTGTCCATAAAGTCTATATGTTTCATCGGCCCTTCTAGGCAAGATAAAATATATAAGTCATATAGAATATTCTGAGTCTGCCCCAGGGTGTATTCTAGGGAGTCTATATTACAACATCAAAGTCTTAAAACTTTGAATGTTATAATATAGAACCATTTCGATCGAAAGACTATAACATCGAACACTCAGAATAGCGAATTTTTGCCAGGGAAAAAATTTGTTGTTCCGACAAACATGCACACAACACAAGCACACCAAAATAAATAATCCACACAAATACACTTCACAAAACCCTACACTAAACCATACATACACTACTAGCTATCCACTTACTTTAACCCAACCCTAACCCTAAGGTCCGTAACTACTGCACACTCACCTTACCCGCTCCCTAACCCTAAGGTCCCTAACTATCGCACACTCACCTTACCCGCTCCCTAACCTTAAAGTCCCTATTGCGCACTCACCTTACCCACACCCTAACCTTAAGGTCCCTATTGCACACTTCCCTTACTCACTCCCTAACCCTAAGGTCCCTATCGTGCACTCACCGTACCCGCTCCCTAACCCTATGGTCCCTATTGCACACTCACCTTACCCGCTCCCTAACCCTAAGGTCCCTAACTTTCACACACTCACCTTAACCCGATCTGTTCATACACTTACCTTAACCCGGTCTGTAACCTTTGCTCCACAGTCGAGGAAATAGCAAAGCTGCTGAAACAGCCCACCAAATACTTTCCCTGGGAAAGTATTTGATATTCTCCTGCTTTGCTATTTTCAGGGTTCGGTGCACAGGGTTTGATATTATAACATTCGAAATTTTAAGACTTCAATGTTATAATATAGACCCATTCTAGGTGGGACATGCCTCATTCACTTCTTACAGTAGCAGATAACCAAGATCCTCCCTCTGTTATGGTCATTCATTAAGCCCAATTACCATGTGATGAACCCTGATGTTTGTCACTCATATTGATAGTTGTATTCATCTCACTCACTACCCAAAAGACATGATCATTGATGAAGGCAATATAAACTAACATTACAAAGGAATGTCCTATACCCAGTTGTTACATTATATGGTATACTGATGTTGTTGTGTCTTTCGGCTTTTCCTGGTTAGGGGTCGCCACAGCAGAACTCCGGTCTGCTAATGATTGGCAGTAGATTTTTATGTGCCGAGTTGCCAGCCCTGATGCACAACCTTCAACAAAGGTACACACATTCATGCATGTCTCCACAAAGAAGATGCTCTAGCTGAGAATAAAACTGGACAATGTCTTACGGTGAGGCGACAACACTGCCACAGCACCACCACCGCAGTATATAGTATAATCATATTAGGAACAGCACATCAGTATATGGTATACTGATGTGCTGTTCCTAACATGATTAGTTTGGCACAAACTTGTATCACATCAGAGAGACCCTGATATCCACTTGTTACTGGAAGAGCAAATTGTGCAAATTATCACAGTCCATCCTTGAATGTTTTGAAGTCTGAAATGTCAATTTCTGGTTTTGAGACAGTATTTAAAAATGCACTTAATACATGTTTTAAAGTATGAACATACAATATAGGTTTCAGTGGCACCAGTACAGTATCAGGTAAATTGATCACATCAGACTTTACTAAGTCTCTTCATTAAGCTCATGGAACTTGTGTACTTTGTTATGCTCTGTATAGCACAGGGTTAAATATGTGCAAATGTTTCTAAGGCTTATATGTCACACACATGTTATTGAAGAAATTATTAGAGAAACAAGGTTACAGACTATAAATAGTGCTGGTAATACTATACTGATTATACAAGGGCAAATGTTTTTGACTGCTTTTCCGCAGATAATGTAAGAATGGTTACATGTTATTGGCATGATCACTTCCACAGCAGCACAAACAAAAAGCCAAAAATCCCCCAAAAAAAGCTGTCAGACTCCAGATGAACGACAGCAATTTTTTTGTAGAACAGTAAAGCAAACAGATATTCCCAGTTAGCACTTTTGTCTCACTTCTATTAACTCTGAGACTTCTTCAGACCTTTAATAGAAGAACTGTTCTACAATAAATTTGCTGTTGTTCATCTGGAGTCTGACAGCTTTTTTTTTTTTTGGTTATTGGCATGATCACAGAAAGATTGCTCAAAGTTTTAAAAGCTGCTTTATTATACAACTGAAGGAGTAAATTAAAGTAAACTATAACTTTTGTTTCA